>NC_065581.1:160313351-160568351 GCF_024542745.1 Macaca thibetana thibetana | reverse complement strand
TGCACACATACACATGCACACACATGCAGACATGCACACACATGCACACATACACATACACTCATGCTCACACACACACACACACACATGCACACATACACATGCACACACATGCACACACATGCAGACATACACATACACTCATGCTCACACATGCTCACATACACATGCACACAGACATACACATACACTCATGCACACATACACATGCACACACATGCACACACATGCAGACATACACATACACTCATGCACACACACACACACTCATGCACACATACACATGCACACACATGCAGACACACACATACACTCATGCTCACACACACACATGCACACATACATGCACACACATGCACATGCATCACACATGCACACACATGCACACACACAAACACACACATACACTCATGCTCATGCACACACACACACACACATGCAGACACTACATCATGCACACACACACACACTCATGCACACATACACATGCACACACACATACACTCATGCTCACACACACACACACTCATGCACACATACACATGCACACACATGCAGACACACACATACACTCATGCACACATCACACATGCAGACATACACACATACACTCATGCTCACACACACACACACACTCATGCACACATACACATGCACACATGCAGACATACACACATACACTCATGCACACATACACATGCACACACATGCAGACATACACATACACTCATGCTCACACACACACACACTCATGCACACATACACATGCACACACATGCAGACACACACATACACTCATGCTCACACACACACACACTCATGCACACATACACATGCACACACATGCAGACATACACTACACTCATGCTCACACACACACACACTCATGCTGCACACATTTTTCATGCTCACATGCACACACATGCAGACACACACATACACTCATGCTCACACACACACACACTCATGCACACATACACATGCACAGCATGTCACACATGCACACACATGCAGACATACACATGCACACACACACTCATGCACACATACACATGCACACACATGCAGACACACTCACATGCATGGACGTGCGCAGTTCTTACCTCTCTATCTTCTCACTGCATTTTTTGTCTTCAGTGACAGCATGTCTGCTGCTTATTTGTTCCTCTTCCAAGTTTCTCTTTCTTTTCTCTTCCTCTGTTATTTCTCTCGTTCTTTCCAACGTTGGAACTATTAGGCTGGACTTGGAAGTGAAAATCCTTTTCTCTTACAGCTTTTGGCCCATAACACTTGACATCGAATAATTCTTAGATCCCCTTATACCCAATAAGCCCTCAATAAATAATGAATGGGTGCCTTCGCCTTGTTGATCAAGATCATTTGACTGTGCCTTTTCAAAGGTTGTTTTTTGGTTAATAGTGAGAAGAGTTTTTTGTTTCTTGAATGATTTTTCTTGCCTGCTCTTAGGGCATATAGACTGAAAGCTGTTCATCACATAATCATTTTTGATATTGCTGATAAAAAGTGGCAAATACTATGTGAAGCATATCAGAAGGTAAATGTAATTCCTTGCCTTAAAGTTACTTATGTCTAGAGGGGAAAATAAACCATTCTCAGAAGAACTTTTATAAATAAAAATTCATTTCATTTTAAATTTTATTTTGAATTCATTTTGAAATCATATATCAATTTCATTTTAAATTTTATTTTGACATTGGTAGAAATAATGACAGTCTCAGCATGTTTCTGTCTCTTCATCATTTTCCTCCATTCCTTTTGCTATATCCGACCTCTGATCTCAGGCCTGCCTGTACCCCAAAGCCTAGGTCCAGACCAGCACAGGAAATAGGCTATTTTCAGTAGCCTTATCTCTGCTTTGGTTTCTGATCACTTGATATTCAGAGTCTCTTATCTACAGATCATAAGATCATCTCCTATCGAAACCTGTTCAAAGAATCTAGCAGATCTTTGAATCTTGTAATATGACTTTCCAAGTAAATTGTTTTATGTTTGCCCTTAAAATTTTCTTTGGACATAGCTGTTATTAATGCTACTTTCAACATTTACATTTAATAGAATATTTTTAAACAGGGGATTTATTGGCAAGAATTTTAATACCTTTTACAACAACTTTCCTGTGATTTCCTGGAAAACCATAAATTTATACTGTAGGCTTGAATAGATCCATTTTTAACAATTGACACGGGATTTGGTGAGTTTATGCTAAAAATTAAGTAACCTAACAAAGAAGTATAGTTATTTCTAAAAAAAATAGCCTTCAAACGTATTTTCACAATTTAGTCATTCAACATGTGCAGGAGAGAATTAAATACGTGTAGGTTACTCTTCCTGACAGATTCTAGAAGTTAGGGGTTTGCAATGTCCCAACTGTATTATTGGAAAAGAAGTAAGATGTATTACGCTGGCGTATCTACCCTTTGTCGCTCTTAACAGTAGTTTAATGTGGATATTCCACCTATGGCACTATGTTATGTAAATATTTCTTTACTTTGTTCTCTCAGATAGTAAGTCATTTGATTAATATTGTTCCAGTTTCATATAAATGGCAAAGGGGCTTTCTGTTACTAGTAAAACAAATCAGCCGTCCTGGAATCACCTACGTTACCTTTAATAAGGCACGTTCTAATTAAATTTAAATTTGCTTTATTATGGTAATGGTTGTTGCACCTGAAAGGCTGGTGGGAAATCAGTTATTTTTTTCCCCATCATTATGAAAGAAAAGCTAACCTAAATCTGTAATTATGGTGACATTTGTAATAGATTAATTCATACTTGATGTTTCAAGAGTAGAGAGTCTTGGTAATCTAGTAGTCTGAGAATGCAGACTGTGCTCTTTCCGCACTTGCCATCAGTTTACCGCCTATCAGCTTGGTTCTAGAATTGTCTGCCAATATAGTAGCCATTAACCACACATGGACAGTCCCAACTGAGTTGTGCTGTAATTACAAAATACATACCCAATTTCAAAAACTTGGCACAAAAAAAGAATGAACATCTTATTAATACTTCCTATATTGATTAATTGTTGAAATCATAATATTTTGCATCTCCATAAAATATTAAAATTATATCTGCATATTTTTGCTTGTTTATCATGGCCACCAGAAAATTTAAAATTATATATGTGGCCCACATTGGTGGCTTCACTTATCCTTCTATTGGGCAGTACTATTCTGGAAACTATGAAGTGGGTGCTGTGCAAATGCCACACTGTCTGTGTTTAGACATTGGGAAATCCTTATATATAATAGGGAGCTTAATTTTGGCAAACATAGGGAAATACATTTGGAGAAAACTAATTCAAAGTGTGTTAACCAGATCACATGACTTAGTGGCATTAAGTCCTCTTCTCTGAAGCCAGTAGTTTGTCCTAATGCCTTTACCCAAAATAGCAGTCAAGTAGGAGACATCATTTGCTTGCAAACAGAAATGAAATTACTTTCCCATCTTTGCATAACATCATGGTGCTTTCATACTTGAAATATCCAGTTGTGATAAACATCCTAGCAAAAATGGAGAAAGACATAAAATAACTTCAGAGCAGATAACATGACCAGGGCATTCGTATTTTATGAGGATATGCTTGTACAAGTTAGGACTTCCTGGATTGAAAAAAATAAAATTAAGCAATTATGAAGGGGAGAGAATTGGTTTAACCATGTTTATCTAGTGCTTTCTTTGAAGGACCTGAATAGGAAAGACTGATATAAAAATAAGTGTGAGAATGTACTCCTTAATTGAATAACCATGGCCAAGTCACCAAGTTCCAAAATATCACAACTACAGGTTTCTGGAGTAGCTGGCTACAATTTTCAGACCGACACACATTTCTAGTATGTTGAATTCTACCTTGTTCTGAACAGCTTTGGAAATATTTGCTCAACTTCACTAAGTTATATATATTATATATAATATGTTATATATATTATATATAAATCCTTATTGATCTGAACAGACCTAAAGCTTGTTTGTAACTTTAACTCTGTCACATTATAGAGGAAGACATTCCAAACTTTATATATATGATATATAAAATATATAATACATATAATATATATTATATACAATGAATATATATTATAATAAATATATAATATAATATATATTATCTATTATATAATCTTATCTATTATATACTATATATAATATATAATATATAGTAATAAGTATTTTATATATAATATGTATATAAAGTTTGGAATGTCTTCCTCTATAATGTGACAGAGGTTAAAGTTACAAACAAGCTTTAGGTCTGTTTAGATCAGTAAGGATTCATTAAGTGCATCTTCCTGCAGTTTTCCTGTTATTATGTAGCTATTCCATCCACAAAGCACTCCCTAGTGTCATTTACTTGATGTGCATCAATCAATCTGACTGAATGTCAGGAAATTATTTATTCTCAATGTTCTTATGGACCAGGTGCCGAACAAGGATGCTTATTAAGTGTCATATGATGATTGCGCTATTAGATCTTCTTCATTCTAAGGACAGACCAAAAAGATGGCTGCAATTCCAATTAAGGGACTTTAAAAATCAGTTCCAAAAAGACAAGCCTTCTAATAATTTTAGTACTAGAATAAAATGAAAAACTATAAAAGTACTACCAGATTTGGGATAACGTATGTCTAAATCTGTATTTGGACATATGCATAGATTATTCTGTAACAGTAACAGAAATATATACATCCTTTAGTTTTTATACTTCTCTATAATTTATGAATTCTAATAATGAACACTGTTATAATTTTTACTATGGAAAGTTTTAATGTGTATAAACTCAGACATAAGAGAAAATATTCATATCTAATAGTTTAGTAAATGGCAAAATATTTTATTAATAATTGCCGTATAAGCAATTAATTGTAAGTTGTCTTGCAGTGGTGAGAAGTGGAAGCAGCAGATTAGAAAGGAAAGGAGAACATATAGCAGGAATAAAGGCAAAAGGTCTAGTGCAGTTATTATAACAAATGGTTCTATCTATGATAATTTCCAGCTTAAAAATAAAAAGTGTGGAAGCCAGGCGTGGTGGCTCATGCCTGTAATCTCAGCACTTTGGAAGGCTGAGGCAGGTGGATCACTTGAGGTCAGGAGTTCGAGACCAGCCTGGCCAAGATGGTGAAAACCCATCTCTACTAAAAATACAAAAATTAGCCGCGTGTGGTGTCAGGTGCTTGTAATCCCAGCTACTCAGGAGGCTGAGGCAGGAGAATGGCTTGAACCTGGGAGGTGGATTTTGTGGTGAGCTGAGATGGCACCGCTGCACTCCAGCCTGGGTGATGAGCAAAACTCTTGTCAATCAATCAATCAATCAATCAATAAAAAATAAAGTGTGGGCTGGGTGTGGTGGCTCATGCCTGTAATTCTAGCACTTTGGGTAGCCGAGGCTGGTGGATCACCTAAGGTCAGGAGTTTGAGACCAGCCTGGCCAACACGGTGCAACCACCCCACCCCTATCTCTACAAAAAATACAGAAATTAGTCGGGCGTGGTGGTGAGCGCCTATAATACCAGTTACTCAGGAGACTGAGGCAGGAGAATGACTTGAAACTGGGAGGTGGAGTTTGCAGTGAGTGGAGATTACACCACTGCACTCCAGCCTGGGCCACAGAATGAGACTCCATCTCAAAAAAATAAATAAATAAAATTTAAAAATAAATAAACAGAATTAAAGTGTGAATGCCTCAGGTGTAGCTTTGCCTCAAACTAGCACCAAATATCCTCTCAAACCCAAAAATTGGTGTTTTATGCTTGTATTTCATTTTGTCCCAAGCCATCTAGAATGTATGCTTCACAAGCATACTTTTTTTTGAGCCAGAGTTTCACTGGGTTGCCTAGGCTGGAGTGCAGTGATGCAGTCTTGGCTCACTGCAACCTCCACCTCCCGGGTTCAAGTGATTCTCCTGCCTCAGCCTCCCAAGTAGCACCTGCTACCATGCCCGGCTAATTCTTGTACTTTTAGTGGAGACAGGGTTTTACTATGTTGGTCAGGCTGGTCTTGAACTCCTGACCTCATGATCTACCCACCTCGGCCTCCCAAAATGCTGGGATTACTTTGCCTAAGTTAGCTGCTGTGTCCATGGTGCCTGAAACAGTGCCTAGCCATAACAAGCATTGGTTGAATGAATGAAAATGTATCCTTCCTAATTTTTTAGATCCCTTTTCATTATATCATGAAATGCCAAGGACATAGGGTCTAGAAATCTGCTGTCTATGCAGCGTTCAAGTCCTGAGTCTAATGCCTTTGTCCAGAGGATGTCCCAGTGGCCATGGGAGACCTGTCATTGGTGGAGAGCTGACTTCCTCACAAGATGCTTCACTTTCTCAGGACAGTGCTGATAGTCAGGCCTTTTTATGGTGAATCAAAATCTGTCTTCATGTAATTTCCTAGTCCTGTGTCCTAGGATCATGTAAAACAGGTTTACTATTTCTTCTTCATACCTGCTCTTTGAATACTTATGGACAGTTAGCTTCCCCCTTCTCTACCATTCACCCACACTTTCTTTTTTTAAATTTTTTATTTCCATAGGTTTTGGGGGAGCAGGTTGTATTTGGTTACGTAAGTTCTTTAGTAGTGATTTGTGAGATTTTGGTGCACCCATCACCCAATCAGTATACACTGAACCCAATTTGTAGTCTTTTATCCTTTACCCCCTTCCCATCCTTTCCTGTTGAGTCCATTGTGTCACTCTTATGCCTTTGCATCTTCGTGGCTTAGCTCCGACTTAAGAGTGAGAACATACGACAGTTGGTTTTCCATTCTTGGGTCGCTTCATTTAGAATAATAGTCACCATTCCCATCCAGGTTGCTGCAAATGCCATTAACTCATTCCTTTTAATGGCTGAGTAGTATTCCATTATATATATATATATGTGTGTGTATATATATATTTGTGTATATGTGTGTGTATATGTGTGCATATGTGTGTGTATATGTGTGTGTGTGTGTATATATATATATATCACATCATATCACATCACATCACATCACAGTTTTTTATCCACTCATTGATTGATGGGCATTTGGGTTGGTTCCATGTTTTTGCGACTGCGAACTGTGCTGCTATAAACATGCATCTGCAAGTACCTTTTTCGTAGAATGACTTCCTCTGTCAACCCCCCTTTCTTAACATTCCACAAATTCTTCACTAGTGTCAGTCTTTTAGCAATGCCATTGGCTGCTGCAGCAGGGATCCTCGTTTTCATCTTGACCACTTCCTCTGAACGTTTTCTTATAGTGTGGTGCGTGCCTTCAAGCACAACAGTCTAAGTGTGGTCTGAGCACAGACTGATTACTTCCTTGTAAATACACCAGAAGGTGAAATTGGTTTCTATGGTCACTATATCACAATAGATTTTTATAGAGTTCTGTAAATTAAAATCCCTAAGGAATGTTTATGAGTGGATATATTCCATATTGCCCCCATTTTGTAAATATGTAGTTATTTTGGACTCAGTGGTAGGACCTCACATCTGTGCTAAATTTCATTTAAAGAATTCATTCCAGCCTTTTAGAGAGCTATCATCTCTTGGATCCTGATTTATTTCTTCTGTTTTTTCCCCTAAAACTCTCATATTATTTTGATAGAAGTATATTCTGTATATATTCATCCAATATATTAATTTAAAAATAGTGTCAGTGGTACAGGGCAGAGATCTGAAATGTTTTACTGGAAGACTTATGCACCCATCTAGGTAAGAGACCACACTTAATTATTTTATTCCTCTGGCCTCAAGCTCAGTACTTGTCTGGCAGGAGCTGCTCAAGAAATATTTGCTGCATTGAAAGAGCTGTTGGACATGCTTAAGCTCTGTTCATCTAACTGCTCTCTAGTACCAAACCCATCAGCTGGGCTACCATACAATCTGTATTTGTGCACGTTAAAAACAAGATATAATGAGAAACTTTGCCAAATGCCTTGGTGAAATGTGTGTGTCCTATATTTATGGGATTACCAAATAGTTAAGAAATGATATCCTCTGTTCTGTGCTCACAAGCCAAATTGTCATGTGATCTTTCCGGTACTGGGCAGACACTGAGTAAATGTCAATCAAAGGACTTCATTTTTCTCCCAGTCCAGTTATTATATGCAAATATTAATGAAAAAAAATCTTTCTGGGTGCCACTCAGAATACAACAAAAGATTTCAGTTTTCTCAACATTTGTAGCATGTCTCTTCTGTGCCAGGCATTCTAATTAGTGAGACAAGGGATGCCACCCAAGTGAGGGAGAATGTTCTATTTATTGATTCAGTTGTTATATACGGAGCAATTTCCATGTTCCAGGTATTTTATTAGTCCCTGTGAATATACAGAGGCAAAGTCCCTGTCCTGTTGGTGCTTACATTTAACTAAGAGTAAGTTAACAAAGTGGTAATAAGAACCACGGCAGCAGTAAACAAGGTGATGAGAGAGTGGTTAGGGAGGCCGCTTAATTAGGGTGGTCGGTCATAGGAAGACCTGTGCAGCTGGCATTTGAGATACTCTTCAAAGGCTGTGAATGAGTCATGGAAAGATAGGAGGCAAGAGTGCCCCAGGCAAAGGGAACAACAAGTACCAAGACCTGAAATCCAGCAGGGGGTTGGCTTCTTCCAGACACAGCGTAGCAGGAGCACGGCGGGTGGTGTAGCGGGAGCATGGTGGACAGCATAGCGGGAACATGACAAGGTGTTGAGGCTGGAGGACAAGTAGGAGTCAGGCCGTGCAGCCCTGTAGGCTGCAATAAGGAGTGTAGATTTTATCCTGTGAACAACAGAAGGCCATTGAGGGCTTTAAAGTAGAAAGTGACATGACTGCCTTTGGGAGTCCTGTTCTGAGAGTATTGCTCTGATTCAAAAGAGAGATAATGGTCACAACAATGCAGATGGAGAGAGGTAGAAAAAGCTAATAAATATTTTGAACATAGAACCAAAGGCTCAATGATAGGGATAAAGGGATACACTGATGACGACCCCTAAATTTTTATCATGAGCTATTCATTCATGGTGCTGTTTCCTCATTCAGTGGAGGCTGGATGAGGAGCAGGTGGAGTGGGGGCAGTCACTGATGTTAAGTAATTGAGGAGAACGCATGATAAGTGTTTGAATGAATACCTCCTATACTTCATGTGGTATACTGCACATTCATTCTTATTTATGGAGCAGCTAGTATGTGCCAGACATTGGGGATAGAGTAGGGAACAAAACAAATAAATCTTGATTTTCATGATTAATTGTGTTTGATATTGATGAAAGCTGTGGAGAAAAAGGAAGAAGGGAAAGAGGTTAGGGTGTGCCAAGTGAAGGGATTGATTACGTGTGATTTTTAAACAGCATTATTGAGAGGCCTTCTGTAAGAAGTCAACATTTTAGCAAAGACTCATAATTCTAATAAATAAATGTAATAATAGAATCAGGGAATCATAATAGTTGGGCTCAGTGTACTTTTCCTAACCAGATTTGCTAATTTTTTCGACCTATTTTTCTTCTAGAAGTTGGGGATAAAACTGAGAGGTGACTTACCAGCGGCTTATTTATTGAAACAAGGCAACCAGTGTATATAATATATCCATAAACGTGCTCTTAGTTACCTTACTTATCAGTGATGAATTACCCAAATCCACCTAGCCTTTATTAAATGGATAGTGTTAAAAAAAAATAAATGGAAAGCAAAGAGGATAGTGGTATCTGTTTTCTTCTTCAGTAGAAACAGATGCAACAATGGCACAGTAAAAAAAAAAAAAAAAAAAAAGAAAGAAAAAAAAAGTGAAATGGGCGTGGTGACTCATGCCTATAATTCCAGCACTTCGTGAGGCCGAGGCAGGAGAATCCTTTGAGTCCAAGCATATGAGACCAGCCTGGGCAGCATAGTGAGCCATGATGGCACCACTGCACTTCAGCCTGGGTGACAGAATGAAACCCTGCCCCACCTCCCTCCAAAAACAAGACTTGTCAGCATCTATTCAAAGTTAACAATAATATAATACCTGGGAATAGATTCACGTTAAATGTTAGCACACATATCCTATTCTGCAAATGATTGCTTCTGCCTCCGGAAGACAAGGCCAAGTACATTTCACTCCACAACACAGATGGCAAGGAAAAAGAAAGGCAATGGAAAGTGTTATTTTCTTGAAGTAATTTATCACAGCTGTTGATTCCTCAATACATGCATAAACTTCCACATCATCAGAAAGGGTAGTAGCTGTTTCTGCAATCATTCCAGAAATAATAAGCTGGGCATGTTTCTTTATTAACTTCTGTTATAAACATAAAAATATGTATCTGCAAGTATGTCAAGGAAAGAAAAATATTGGTGGTTCTGATATTTTCTTTCAACACTTTGTTTTTTGGAGTTGTCATCTTAAGAAATAACATAATAAAAGTATTGATATACAAAAATATATTAAGGTACGTTAGTCACCATATATTCAAGGGTTGCATCTATAGGATGAGAGTGTGAGTGAGATGTTCTTGAGATAACTTTGTTAAATTCTTAAATATCACAATACACCCTCCTGAATTTAATTTTAGAACATTTACAGGGGCACCTGAAACCTAACAAAGAATTTAGCCAGGATTATATAATTATCATATAATATGTTTTATAAATGTCCATGTCACTGTGTGTAGATCAAGTCAGCATTCAATTTCTTCCCTGCCATTAGCAATTGACACTATTTCTATAATTAAACTAACATTAACACTTCCTATTCTTTCTTGAAATTTCTAAAGAAATTACAACATTTGGCTAAATAATAACTCCAGAAAAGAATTAGTTTGCATTTTGATGTCTTTGGAACAGCTAGGTCATTTGTTTAATCTGCTTCTTCTGACATCCTATTAGAATTTCATTTCTTTGATCAACATTTTCACTGACACTATTTATGTCTAACATGAAAACACCACAGTATATTGCAGCTTGAAAATAGTGTTCTCTCTATTAAGTGCCATGCATCTCTCATAAGAAGAGAAAATTTGGTAAAGCTGAAAGTTTATTCTGTAGGTGGGCCACAAACTGAGGTTCTAAAATGGAAGGAAAATAAAGGGTAGCAGTATAAACAGCAACAAAAATCAGATGTTAAATTTAGTGGTGTAATATAAGAACTAGTTGAGAGATAAGCTAACCCCCTTCCTGGAGTTGCACACAAGCTTGGACGTAGTTGATTTGACCACTTCACTGGTTTTTCTTTAAATTGTTTATAGAAGAGATGCTTGGCAAGACTGGTTAATTGGGAATGAGCTTAAATGTTGAAATGATTGTTGGAGAAGTTGTCACAAGCTCAGGGAGTTTTTAGGTAAACATCCTCTCTGTTGGGTGAGGTGTTGCAGAATAGGCTATGTTACATAGATGCTTGCCCTGAGCACATCAGCAGCCACGAGATCACCATGGCTGTTGATTTTCTTAGTGTTTTTAGTGGAGAAACAAATACGTCAACATTTATTAAGAAGGAGGAGAGGGTGACTCTTAAAATTTATATTTGTAGACAAATTTCTTTCTTTTTCTTTTTTTTCTTTCTTTTTTTTTATTTTTTATTTTATTTATTTTTTTTTTTGAGACGGAGTCTCGCTCTATTGCCCAGGCTGGAGTGCAATGGCTTGATCTCGGCTCACTGCAAGTTCCACCTCCTGGGTTCATACCATTCTCCTCCCTCAGCCTCCCAAATAGCTGGGACTACAGGCGCCCGCCACCATGCCCAACTAATTTTTTTTTTGTATTTTTAGTAGAGATGGGGTTTCACCGTGTTAGCCAGGATGGTCTCGATCGCCTGAGGTCGTGATCCGCCCGCCTCGGCCTCCCAAAGTGCCGGGATTACAGGCGTGAGCCACTGCGCCCGGCCATTTGTAGACAAATTTCTAATGGAATAGGATGTGACTTTGAAAGTTTGCTCCATTACATATTAGTGCTATATTTCAGGAAAATGTTAGAATTTTTAAAATCAAAGTTCAATTTTTCTTTAAGAAAATAAAAGTTATCACAAATGATTATAACCTTAGAAAAGTGAATGAAGTCTTTATCACTTAATTACAGAGCAATGGCAAAGTTCATCTATTTAATTTTCAATATATTGATATCTATTTTTGTGTAATAGCAGATCCCTGATTCTCATTTATAGAGATATATTCAGTTTGGATTAAAGACTTAAGTGTAAGAAAATAGTAATCGCCTTTTAATGAGCATCTGCAAATTTTTTAAGTGAAAAGGAAAACAATGCTTTCTTTATTTTAAGCTGGCATATAAGGGGTCAAGAATTGTTAGAATTTTTTCTTGAAAGTACTTGTTATGTATAAGCATTTACAAGGCTTAAACGTTACCTCATGATCTCATCTCAAAAACAGGTCAGGGCAGTCTTTGTTTAAAATAAAATGAAGACTCATATTTTGATTTCAGTTTAAGCTTTATTTTTATTTTTAAAAGTGCTTTATTAAGTCCCCCCAAATAATAACAAATTAAAAACCCCAGAGAGTAAGAATGTAATGCCTAAGTCAAGGAAATGACAGTGTCAGGAACTGTGAAGTATCTGAGACTTTATCCCTCTTGCAGGCCGGTCACAGTTTCATGGATGCTGATGTTGAACTCAAGATGCCTTTGTGAGAAACCATATACAATCACTCAGCTGGTGCCCAATCTAATTGACAGCACACATTTATGAACCAAACATTGGCCCCAAGACTTGAGATTCCTGGCTCAGGGAGCTGGATAGTTTATTACTTGTACCATAGCGGTAGCCACATTGTCAACATCTCCAGGCCCCAGTTTCCACAGGGCAATGTGAAGTGGCACCTGCACACACAGCAGGTTGTGTTAAAAGGAGAGGAACCCGGAGCTCAGGGAACCTGAATCTTTTATTACAGACAGGAAGCACTTCTGCCCTTTGGTCCAAAGGGAGACACTACCTTTGTCTTATAAGGATGCTTCCTATACAAACCCCCTTGGAAAGCTAGTCCACCATAGAGGTAGTGAGGTAAGATTACAGAAGGCAGGAGACCTGTGGAGAATAATCTCCCAACAGATTTAGGTTTTGTTTTTTATTAAACAGTGTTAATATTACAGTGATTTAATGCAAAATTTTGTGCTTGGAATCATCTTGAGTATAATTTTGGTTGTATTTCTGTGGTAAGTAATCATTTGCAATAGGTTAGGAGCATTCTCAGCATTTAATAATAGAGGAAACTACAAGAAGAGTTAAGGGATTTAATACAAACTCAAGCAGACCCTTTGTATCAAAACAAGAAGAGTTAAGGGATTTAATACAAACTCAAGCAGACCCTTTGTATCAAAGCAAGTACTTACATGCTCAAAGATGAGGTTTTTCTCTTTTTTTAATTTTTAATTGTGTTTTTGAGATGGAGTTTCACTCCGTCACCCAGGTGGGAATGCAGTGGCGCGATCTCAGCTCACTGCAACCTCCCACCTCAGCCTCCCAAGTAGCCGGGCTTACAGGCGCCCACTACCACACCCGGCTAAGTTTGGTCTTTTTAGTAGAGATGGGATTTTGCCATGTTTCCCAGGCTGGTCTCGAACTCCGGACCTCAGGTGATCCGCCCACCTTGGCCTCCAAAAATATTAGGATTACAGGCATGAGCCACTGCACCTAGCCAAAGATGAGTTTAAAACATACTGCACTAAGTAAAGTTTTCATTCAACTCCTAATTTTGCAGTTCCAGTAGATAGACTTAAAATTATCTTATGGACACATAATATTTTTTTCAGTGTTAAAATTTGGGAAGTAAGCAGCCATCTATTGAAGGATATAGTTATCATTACAGATGTACTTGTAGGATAATTGGTGATGAGAAGGCAAGATACACATTAGCCCTCTTAACCCAAGAATGTAGCCTCACGTTTATACTGGGGGAGACTGTACATATCCACACAATTCCACACATATCCATACATGTAGACACACCATACACACACACACACACACGGACACACACACACACACACACATTTGTTTTGAAATGAAATGGGTCTGATGTTTCTGATAATTCCATCAATTTACCTGGTTGAACTTGAGATGCCTTTGTGAGAAACCATATACAACCACTCAGCTGATGCCCCATCTAATTACCAGCACACATTTGTGAACCAAACATTGGCCTCCTTTGTGCAGTTCATAATCATGAAACAACTTTTAGAATATCTTTCAATTCAAAATATAAACATGTAGATATTTTGAAATTTTCCTTTTGAATTTCGTGATAGCCAGGATATTTTTGATTAGTTAACATGTTGTCTTAATATTGAAAGATGAGTTATTTACGTTGTCCTTTTGTGTAATAGAAAATTTAGCCAGTTAAAAAGTCTCATGGGACAGCTCCAGAGTTCTCACAGTCGTACGAGACTCTGCCTGCTCTCTGCTCACTACTGCAAATACATCCGTCCTATAATACTGACAACCTCATGGCTAATGAAAATACACTGCTGTTGTCTAAAAGTAAACTGTGTATTTAACGTGTAGCAATAAAAAACAAATCTCTACCTGGAAATCCCCCACTTATTTTTCTCTGTCATTACTACATTTTCCCTTATCTCTGAAATATTTTGGACTACTCCAGCTTTTAGTCACTCTTCTTCATTCTCTCTCTCTCTTTTTTTTTTTATTTTTAATTTTTTTTAGAACAAGTCTCAGCCTGTCACCCAGGCTGCAGTGCACCGGCATGATCTTGGCTCACTGCAACCTCTGCCTCCCAGATTCAAGCGATACTCCTGCCTCAGCCCCCCTGAGTAGCTGGGGTTACAGGAGCGTATCACCACACCTGGCTAATTTTTGTATTTTTAATAGAGATGAGGTTTCACCATGTTGCCAGGCTGGTCTTGAACTCTTGACCTCAAGTGATCCGCCCACTTCAGCCTCCCAAAGTGCTGGTCTCTTCTTTTTTTTTTTTTTTTTTTTTTTTTTTGAGACACTTTCACTCTGTCCCCCAGGCTAGAGTGCAGTGGCGCAATCTCGGCTCACTGCAACCTCCGCCTCCCAGGTTCAAGTGATTCTTCTGCCTCAGCCTCCTGAGTAGCTGGTATTACAGGTGCATGCCACCATGTCTAGCTAGTTTTTGTATTTTTAGTAGAGATGGGATTTTGCCATGTTGACCAGACTCGAACTCGTGACCTCAAGTGATCCGCCTGCCTTAGCCTCCTAAAGTGCCGGTTTTACAGGCATGAGTCACCACGTCCAGCCTCTTTTCTTCATTCTTAAAACATTTTGGTGTGGTACGCACGGTACAAACCCTAACATAGCGTGCATCATATTCTTGTACATAATTCTGTTGTAATATCTCTGTTCCCAGGGTGTGTTGTTCATTTTTGTAGTATCACTTTCTAGCACTGTGCCCAGTAAATAGTTACTTATTCAGTAACTATTTGTTGACAGTAAGAATTGAATGAATTTTAATGTCACCAGCAATTAGGTCTGAATCTTATTCCTACTTTAGAGCATTTGGAAATTAGAACAGTGTGAGTAATTTGAGCAAATTATATTTTCTATATTAAAGGTTGAAGTATAAGTCTACTTTTTTCATACCGTTAGTACTATTTCAGGTTCCTAAAGCACTTCTGAGTACAGCTACTGTGAGATATTTAACAGAAAATCTTTGTCACATTATATAAACAAAATCTAAATGCAAAGATGATGTTGCAAATTTTGTAAGTTACTTCTCATGATTACAGTTTTCTCTAATAGGTGAAAATAGGGGGAGTAAACATTGAAAGTGAAGTGAGTGCACATTCATTCACTCGCTTATCCCAAAAGTACTAAGTCACAGTGTTTTACCAAATACTTTAATAAGTGATGGGTATACAGAGATGTGGTTGGTTTTATTTTAGGGAGGGATAGTGGGGGAGGTACAGTTTTACTAATATATAATTCATATATTATAAAATTCACCCATTTAGGCCGGGCGCGGTGGCTCAAGCCTGTAATCCCGGCACTTTGGGAGGCCGAGATGGGCGGATCACGAGGTCAGGAGATCGAGACCATGCTGGCTAACACGGTGAAACCCCGTCTCTACTAAAAATACAAAAAAATTAGCTGGGCGAGGTGGCGGGCGCCTGTAGTCCCAGCTACTTGGGAGGCTGAGGCAGGAGAATGGCGTGAACCCAGGAGGCGGAGCTTGCAGTGAGCTGAGATCCGGCCACTGCACTCCAGCCTGGGCGACAGAGCGAGACTCCGTCTCAAAAAAAAAAAAAAAAAAAAAAAAAAAAAAAAAAAAAAAAATTCACCCATTTAAAGTCTAAAATTCAATGTTTGTTAGTATATTCACAGAGGTTTGTAACCATCACCACAATCAATTTAGATTTTCTTCACTCCCAAAAGATACCCCCTTCCCTTTAGCAGTAACTCCTGTTTCTCCCCAAATACTCTCCATCACCACCTTAGGCAATCAGTAATGCACTGTCTGTGTCTATAGATTTGCCAACTCTAGACATTGAATATCAGTGGAATCGTACTTGTGGTCTCTCATGACTGACTTCTTTCACTGAGTACAGTGTTTTCAAGGTTCATCCAGGTTGTGGTATGAACCAGCACTTCATCCTTTTTCATTGCTGGGTAATATTCCAATGTATAGATGCAACAAACACATGCATATATCCATTGGTCAATTGATGGGCATTTGGGTGGTTTCCACTTTTTGGCTATTACTAATAATGCTGATAGGGACATTCATGTGCAAGTTTTTATTTGGACATATTTTTCATTTCTATCAAGTATATACCCTAGGAGTAGAATTGCGGGATCATGTGATAACTCTAGGTTTGAGCATTTGGGGGACCGCTAGACTGTTTTCCAAAGTGGCCACAGCATTTTACATTCTCTCCTGCAGTGTGTGAGATTCCAACTTCTCCCTATCTATAGAAATTTTAAGAGAAGATGTTAACAAATATTTCCAAATAGAGCTTCAGAAAGTAATGTTGGTGATTACTAGAAAGTTCCAAATCATTTTTGAAAATGTGGCTAGTTTTTATTGTTTAGTAGTAGCTGCTAACATTTACTGAGTGCTTACTATATACTATGCATTAATCTAAGAATTTTACATGTAGTCAGACATTTCATACTTCGTAAGATAGATGTGAACGGTGTTTTTACTTTTGAGGATATTAAAGCAAGAAAGTTGAGAAGCAGACATTTAAACTGAGGTAGTCTGGCTTGAGAGCCTCTGTATTTGCCACTGGCTTAAATCTTTGCTAAGAAATTAAAAATACGATCATAAATGTAATTTTGTATTTAAAGTTTAAGGATAAAATTGTTTTGTGAATTTTGATCTGTGGGCCAAAGACTTGCTTTTACTGACAATTTCATTAAGTATTAATTAATAATTTTTGGTAAGTTAATATAAGATGGTAATTTCTTATACTAATATCAGTACCATCATCTTTTTTGGATTTTAAAAATTATTTATTTATTTATAACTTTTATTTTCAGTTCAGGGGAGTGCCATTATCTATCTAATAAGTGCTTACTATGCACACTCTTCCAAGTGCATTGCCTGTATTATCTCTACAGTAATATGATGCTGCCTTTGGACTGTATCTGCTTCAGTATTTTTAATGGATGAATCAGTAATTTCTGATGGCTCACAATAAAAATATTTATTTCTGGCCAGGTGTGGTGGCTCATGCCTGTAATCCCAGAACTTTGGGAGGCCAAGGAGGGTGGATCACCTAAAGTCAGGAGCTCAAGACCCATCTGGCCAAAAAGGCGAAACCCATCTCTACTAAAAATACAAAAATTAGCCAGGTGTGGTGGCACACGCCTGTAGTCCCAGCTACTCGGGGGGCTGGGGCAGGAGAATGCCTTGAGCCCAGGAGGCAGAGGTTGCACGCAGTGAGCCGATACCATGCCACTGTACTCCAGCCTTAATGACAGAGTGAGACTCTGTCTTAAAAACAAAACAAAAACATTTATTTCTTCCTCTTCTTTTACTCAGTATAAGTCATTTAAATTTATTCATTTTCTTTATCCTAAAATTAGTGAAATAAATTTACCCTATTGTTACATGGAAAATTTATGCATATTAAAAAAAATAGAGGTAAAGTTACAAGCTGCCACAAAAAAAAAAAAAAAAAAAAAAAAAAAAAAAAAAAAAAAAAAAAAAAGGCAACAAAAAGCTGGGGCTAATGATTTTACTCACAGAGCCAGCAAGCTATCCTGTCTCTGGGAGGGAAAGACCTGTATTGGAAATGTTTAACAGTGGAATAGATTTACATAGTACTATCGTTTCCTTAAAGTAATGCTCCTGTCTGAGGAAATATTTTCTTAGATATTCTTACAAACCTCTATTTTTTTTTTTTTTTTTTTTTTGAGATGTAGTCTCACTCTTATTGCCCAGACTAGAGGGCAATGATGCAATCTCAGCTTACTGCAACCCCCACCTCCTGGGTTCAAGTGATTCTCCTGTCTCAGACTTCTGAGTAGCTGGGATTACAGGCATGTGCAACCACGCCCAGGTTTTTTTTTTGTTTTTTTTTTTTTTTTTTTGAGATGGAGTCTCACTCTGTCACTCAGGCTGGAGTGCAGTGGAGCGATCTCGGCTCACTGCAACCTCCACTTCCCGGGTTCAAGCAGTTCTTCCTGTTTCAGCCTCATGAGTAGCTGGGGATTACAGATGTGTACCACCACACCTGGCTAATTTTTGTAATTTTAGTAAAGACTGGGTTTCACCATGTTGGCCAGACTGGTTTCAAACTCCTGACCTCGTGATCCACCCACCTCACCTCCCTAAGAGCTTGGATTACAGGCGTGAGCCACCACACCCAGCCTAATTTTTGTGTTTTTATTAGAGACGGGATTTTGTCATGTTGGCCAGTCTAGTCTCTAACTCCTGACCTCAAGTGATCTGCCCACCTCGGCCTCCCAGAGTACTGGGACTATAGACGTGAGCCACCACACCCAGCCACAAACCTCTTTTTGATTGAAGCAACTGAGAAATATAAGATTGTTTGAGAATTGTCTATATAAAAATGAGCAAAGCAATATTTATAAAAAATACTGTGATTAATAAGACAAACACACACAACACACTCATTACAGTGTGAGTCCCAGAGTTTGTGTCTGCATCACTCAATGACTGGTTTCAACACCTGACTCTTCAGTTTGGGATTTGGTGTAGGTTTTATTTCTTTGTTCGTATTAATGAGCCTCATTGTGATTTTGGCTTCTCTTTCTAAAGTTAGTAATCTTGAAATTATTTTGCTCATATGTATTATAAAAAACCTTGAGAAACCATGTACTTCCTTGCACATTTTTAAGTTGATATAAAAATTTTAATATAGGTTTAAGCAGTTGCAGTATGGTCAGATTATAAATATTGAGGTTAAATTTTAAAGCAATTGCATCATTTTTAAAATATTTTCAGGGGGACATTAAAAATGATGATTTGCCCTTCGCTATCATCTTGCTAATAATATATGTAAGAGATTATTTTTAATAGTCTGAAATTTTATATTGTTTCTTTTTTACAAACTTTTTGATTTCTATTCTACTCTCCTGCATAACTTTATCCCAATGTAATACAGTTAATCTTCATTATTCATGGGTTCCAAATTTGCAAATTCACCAACATGGTAAAATTTATTCCTTGCCCTAAAATCAGTACTGGCAGCTTTTAAGGTCATTCACAGAAATGGCAGAGTTGTGAAGATTTGAGTTGCTCAATAAGCATGTTCCCAGTTGAGGCTGAGTGTTCTGCTCTCTTGTTTCAGCTTTCATACTGGAAACAAATGCCCTTTTTGAGGTCTATATAGTGTCATCTTTTTCACATTTTGGTGCTTTTTATTGGTGATTTCACCGTTTGAAATGGCCCCAAGCATAGTGCTGAAGTGCTGGCTAGTGTTCCTGAGTTTAAGTAGGTGGTGATGTCCATTATGGAGAAATACACATTATAGAAACTTAGCTAAGGCATGAGTTATAGTGATACTGGCTATGCGTGCAATGTTAATGAATCAGTAATATGTAATAAATAAGCTGTCTTTAAACAGAAACACACATAAAACAAGGTTATGTGTTGACTGGTGGATGAAAATGTTGTAACCAGAGGCTCAAAGGAACCTAACCCTGTAGTTTTCCCTAGGAACAATGCTTTAGTGTTCAGCAGTTTACTGTTCATGGTGACTTTACAGACTACAACTATAGGCTATAGAAAATAACAAGAATCAACTATTTTTTGTTTTGAATATCTTTATGCATCATCCTGAAGTATATCTTTGCATCAAAAACATGTAAAAGAATTAAAGTTTATGATATATTTTTAAATTCCCTTGTACCATAAGCCTTAGTATTAATTTCGAATGAATTGTGATATGTCATGCTATTTTTAGTACACAAATCACTTAAAAATATAAATATATATTTGGGTGAATGGTTTCTTGGTATTTTTGACAAATAATTACTAAGCATAAAAATATTAGAAATAAACCCCTTAATTAGATGAATGGGCTTATTTTTATGCATGGTAACCTGTCTGTGGATGAATATTACTTATTGCTGGAATGAAATAGATTCAACATCATTTTGTTCTTCCTTTTCATTGTTATTGGTGTAAGCCCATGTTCTAACTAATAAGTTTATGGGAAAAAAAGAAATTTTA
Source organism: Macaca thibetana thibetana (assembly GCF_024542745.1). Taxonomy (NCBI): domain Eukaryota; kingdom Metazoa; phylum Chordata; class Mammalia; order Primates; family Cercopithecidae; genus Macaca; species Macaca thibetana. The sequence goes on along the minus strand of NC_065581.1, from coordinate 160,547,770 downwards.
TTATAGCAACTTCATTCTTTTAATGTCTTCAAACTTTTAACAAAAATTTGTTAGTAATATTTGTTATAATTACTCCAGTGATCTATCAATTTACAACCCGATTGAGTCTGTCTTTAATTTTGTTGAAAATACAGAATTTGAAGCTAATTACTTGGAAAAAAATCATGTAGAGACATTCACCTATTAAATTTCTAGGAAATTTATCAAATATATTTTATTAAGTTTTTTTAACTCACTATTAATTATTCTTGCCATTTTATCATTTAGATGCATTTTGTTAAATCTGATAAATTTTGAAATATTGGGAAAAATTGAAATACTCTTTAGTTTAATACACTTTTACCAATACAATATTTATAATAAAATTATTTAACATTTTTTAAATCAAAGCCTTGGAGTTGCATATTCCGTTTGTGGAGAGTGACCGCCTTTTGACATGATGTAAAACCAATCTTCTCTATCAAATTAGACAGCCATGAAGAGTTAATTTTTCAGAAAAAAATGGGCCCACCTAGCCATCTTATATCTGTCAAGCACTACATAACAACATTTGAGTCAATGATGGACCACATATATGATGGTGTTCCCTTAAGATTATAGTACCATGATTTTCCTGTACCCTTGCGATGCTCAGAGACACGAACACTACTGTATTAAAATTGCCTACGGTATTCAGTGCAGTAGCATGCTGTACACGTTTGTAGCCTTGGGGCAATAGACTATATTATATAGCCTAGGTGTATAATAGGCTATATAATCTAGGTTTGCATAAATACACACCATGATGTTTGCACAATGATCAAATTGCCTAAAGATGCATTTCTCAAAATGTATTTGCATCATTTGCTGAAGCATAACTATACTATAGAGGTAGGTGGATGGATGGGTGAATGGCTGGCTACGTGGATGTGTGGATGAATGGGCAGATGGACAGATGGATGGTTAGGTAAGAGATGGAACTTTGCAATCAGTTTGTCTTCTGAATGATATAAGGTGCCGTCATCTTCAGTATTAGAAACAACAATCTTAGCTCTGATCTTCTGAGACCTTCCCTGAGGAGGAATTACTTCTTTGGCAATACCAAGGGGTAGAAGTGCTAGGAGAGTTAAATGAACATCACCATCTCTCTTGTCCCTCTTTACTATGTATCTGTATTCATAACAACCTAACCCAACCCACGTGCTGATAACACAGTCCGAAATGGCTAAAAAATACATCGTTCCTACTGCTAACCTTTACCTTACTCTGAAAGAAATACAGCTCTACTGTGAGTTAATGGGGCTTTGGTTAAAAGAGGCTCCCTGTACCCAGTAGTTCAAGGCGTTCTCCTTTACCACCCTGTGTTGCTGCACCAGAGCCACCGTGGGGGACATTGAGTATATTCCTTTCTTTTGTGAAGTGGGAGAATGTTGATCTTGAAGGGAAGCTGGGACAAAATGATCTATCATGAAACGTCAGCCATAAATGTGTTTTCAGACGTATCTGTTTGAAGGAACGGTGTGTGAGGAATAGGAGAACTTTCCCTGGGCAAGTCCCATATACCTTCAGGGTAACATACAGTCCAGTGTGGAAGCCACTGACACAGAGGAGGGAGTTCAGGACCCAAGATTCTTTTTCCTGCTCCTATCCTTGTGAATTTTCGGCAAGCCACTTTTATTCTTTGTGCATCTGTTTCTTTCTTTTAAAAATAGGAATAGTAAATGGTTTCCCAATTATCTTTCAGTGCTGTTGTGAAGATTAACTGAGATAACATCTGTAAAAGCACTTTGAAAATTGAGAGCTCTATTTAAACAGAAGATATCATTATCAGTATACTAACGTCACTTTAGACCAATTACAGTTTACTATAAAGTGTAGTGGAATAGAACTCCATCGGGAACACTTTTCTTATTTAAAGAAAATAAATGGTACGTTTTTAAAACTAAACATTAATATGGCACAATTGACGTGATAATTACAATAATTTTTACACCATATGTTGGACGTGAAGTAAGAGCCAATAATTGTTGAAACTTAAAATGTGCCTAGGCACTCTTCTAAATACCTTTCCTATATTGATTTATTAAATTCTTACAACAACTTTAGGAGGTAGATATTATTATTATTATTATTTTTGCTAAGGTACACTGAGAAGGTATACCTTATAAGACACAAACCCTCTCTAGTTATCATCCAGTCTTTCTTCTCCTTTCTTTCTCATCTCCTTCCCCAAAGAGTTTTGCCCTTATTATTATGTCCACTTTCTCATCTTTTTTTTTTTTTTTTTTTTTTTTTGAGACAGTCTCACTCTTGTTGCCCAGGCTGGAGTGCAATGGCACGATCTCGGTCACTACAACCTCCACCTCCTGGGTTCGTGTGATTCTCTTGTCTCAGCCTCCTGAGTAGCTGGGATTACAGGCATGTGCCACCACGCCCAGCTAATTTTGATATTTTTAGTTAGAGATGGAGATTCACCATGTGGGCCAGACTGGTCTCAAACTCCTGACCTCAGGTGATCTGCCCACCTCAGCCTCCCAAACTTCTGGGATTACAGGTGTAAGCCACCGCGCCTGGCCAGATACTATTATTATTGCCTGTTCTGTTGGCAGTAAATTGAGGGATAGAAACTGTGTGACATGCTTACACAGTTGGTTAGGATGGGACAGAGCTAGTCTGTGAACCCACATGAAGGGTTCTAAAGTCCATGGTCTTCGCCACAGTATACACATCTTATTATACAGATTTTCAGTTGCATTTTTCCTACCTCTCTCTCCCTTAATGTAGTTTCTACTAAATAATTTTTAAAGTGGAAGAATTAATTAAAGAATAAAAAATAAAAGTGTGTTGGGGAGAGAGAGAGCGAAAAAAGGGAGCGGAGGGAATTCTACTGCAGATACATTCTTGTCAAAGAACCAAAGCTGTTGCCTTGAGACTATGGGCGATATCTTCAGCAGTTGCTATTTTCTAAGACCGGGGTCTCTTACTCCCTGAGGAGGGTAGGAAGCCCTCATTCTGTTTCCAGCCGGGGAACCTGGAAGTGGTGGGAGACCTTGACATTCCCTGTCTGGTCCAATGCAGTACCGGGCACCTCTCCCACCTCAAGGAGGGAAGGAGTGGGAAGACTTGGGCTGTGATTCTTGAGTCGTGTGATCCACCTTTTCAAGTGGTGGCAGCATAGTCTTAAGTTTCTCTCTTTTTATTTTTCGAACTAGTTTTGCCTTTGAATCTATTTTATGTGATATTAATAATATTGTCACCCCTGCCTTCTTACGATTACATTTTGCTTGGCATATTTCTTTTTACTCATTTATTTTGAAACCATTTGTGTCTTTATATCTAAAATGCAGCCCTATAGACACAGTATAGCTGGACCCACTTCCTTCTGTCCACGTAGTCCCTGCCTTTTAATTGGAGTGTTTACTTTATTAGAATTTCTTGTAATTATTGATGTGGTGAGTTCTGGTCACCAGTTTATTGTATTTTTCTATCTACCTCTCTATTTTTCTTCCATTCTTCATTATCTCCTGCCCTGTTGGGGGATTATTTCAGTATTTTTTTGGAATTCCATTATGACTTTTGTTTGCTTTTTGGGTCAATATTTTTATTCATTTTGATTTTTACTATAAGAAATATAATGTCTGTCCTGAACTTCTTAGTCCCTTCATTGTTAATATTGCTTCACTTCATAAAATAAATAAAAGACTCATATTTACCCCCCACCTATTATGCTATAATTGGCATACATATTATACCTATATGTTCTAAACTCCACATGGAATATAATTTTTGCTTTACGCAGTCATCTGCATTAAATAAATTATGTTGAATAAAGCAAAAAATTCCTACCTAATTATCTCCTGTATTTAGCATTTATGATGCTTTTACTGTTTCTCGTGGATTTGAATCTCTGTCTTGTACCATTTCACTTCAAGAGTTTATTTGATATTTGATATTTGATCTTTCTTGTAATATGAGTCTCCTTGTGATAAATTATCTTAATTTTATTTCATCTTAAAGTATCTTTATTTTGTCCTCATTTTAAAAAGATATTTTCACTGGATATAAATTTCTGCATTGACAAGCGTGTTTTGCTTTGTGTTTTCTTCCTGAACTGTAATGTTGTGCCATCACTTCTGGCCTCCGTTGTTTCTGACCAGAAGTTAACCATTAATTATGTCATTTTAACCCTGTATATGACTGACAAAGTTTTCTTCTTGTTTTCAAAGCTTGTTCCTTATCTCTGGCTTTCCATAGTTTGACTCTGCTATGATTTGCCTTGACACAGGCACGTTCATGTTTATCCTGCTTGACGTTTGTTGAACATCTTGAATATGTAAATTTATTTATTTCATCACATACTAAAATTTGAGGGCATTATTTTTTTAATAATTTTTCTGACCGATTCTTTCATTTTTTCTTTGTGACTCCAATGACATATGTATTAGATCATTTGATATTATCTAATATGTCCCTAACATCTATTCATTTAAAAACAATTATTTTTTCTTCACTAATGTTTCCTCTTTAATCTGCATTTAGGTATTAAATTTATTTAACAGATTTTTATTCCAGACAATTGTAGTTTTAGTTCTAGAATTTCCATTCGATTCTCTCTCTCTCTCTTTTTTTAAATAGAGATAGGTCTCACTGTATTGCTCAGGTTGATCTCAAACTCCTGGGCTCAAGTGATCTGCCTGTGTCGGCCTCCCACAAAATTGCTAGGCGTGAGCCACCACGCCCAGCCTGATTTTTTTTTATAATTTCTATCTCTCTGATTATCTGTCGTATTCCACTCATTGCAAAAAAAATTGTTTTTTCTCCATAAGGACAGTAATACTACTAGCTACTTTAAAATTTTGTCTCCTAGTTTCAAAATTAGAGTCATTTCAGGGTTTTGTCTACTTGATTTTCTTTTCTCCTGAGAATGGTATGCTTTCATCATTCTTTGAAATGTTAGATAGTTTCAAAATTATATCCCAGACATTATATAAATGTAATTACTGGAGACACTGAATTCTGTAATTTTTTCTCCAGTGACTCTGGGTTCTTTGTTTGTTTTGGAGGACATTTATTTTGGTTGATCTTGAAAAGAAAATCTGTTCTTTGGGTAGCAAGTCTGATCTTCATCCATATCTTTTTTTTTTTTTTTTAATAAACATTTATTTTAGAATAGTTTTAGTTTTACAGAAAAAGATGCAAAAATAGTACAGGGAGTTCCCATGTACCCCACACCCAGTTTCCCTATTTTTGACATCTTACATTGTTATACTACATTTGTTATCATTAATGAACGAATGCCGATACATTCTTATTAACTAAAATTCAAACCATATTTGGATATTCTTAGTTTTACCGAATGTCTCTTTTCTTTTCCAGGATTCCATCCAGGCTACCGCATTGCATTTACTCATCTCCTTAGACTCTTAGACTCTAACAGTTTCTAAAGACTTTTCTTGTTTTGGATGACCTTGAAAGTTTTGAGGAGTGCTGGCCAGGTGTTATTTTTACAATGTCCCTCAACTGCGTTTTGTCCAGTGTTTTCCTGAAGATTAGACGGGTTATGTGTTTTTGAGAGAAAGCCCACAGAGATAAATTGCCCGTCTCATCACATTGTGTCAAGGGTAAACATGATGAAGATGACTTACCACTGTTGATGTTGACCTTGATCACCTGGCTGAGGTAGCGCCTTTCAGGTTTCTCCACTGTGAGGTTGTTTTTGTTCCCCTTTCCGTGCTGTATTCTTTGGGAGGAAGACACTGTGTGCAGATTCCGCAGTTTACATTCACAGGGGCGTTACAATCGGGGTGGTACAATCACAGGGGCATTTACATTCACAGGGGCGTTACATTCACAGGGGCGTTAAAATCACGTGGGGGTTTACATTCACAGGGGCGTTTACATTCACAGGGGCGTTACAATCACATGGGGATTTACATTCACAGGGGCGTTTACATTCACAGGGGCGTTACAATCACAGGGGCATTTACATTCACAGGGGCGTTACAATCACATGGGGGTTTACATTCACAGGGGCTTTTACAGTCACAGGGGCGTTACATTCACAGACATGTGAGAGCACAATGTCTGGCACATAGTAAGTGCCTGATTATTATTGGCATTGTAATGATTATTATAATTATGATGAAGTGGGTCATCTCACATTGGAATTGAGAAATAATTAGCTATAGTACTACCTTTAAAAGAAACACAGCAGTAAATAAACAGTAGTACTTGCCCTTGAGGAGTTTATTATCTTTTAAAGAAGGTAAAATGTATATCAAAAACAGCTAAATGTCCATAATTTTTAAAGGTTACAAGATGGTCGTTTTAAATACTATAAATATTATTTAATGAGTCAAATAATGTGGTCTATGGTTTATTTATGTTTTCAAGATAAAGGAACTGAGACCTAAAGAGGGAGATTAATAGATTGACCCCTAGCATCCTAGGCCAGTTAAAGGAGTCTGTGGGAATTTTTGCATAGGTCTTCCTAACACTGCAGGATATATAGATTGACCCCTAGCATCCTAAGCCACTTAAAGGAGTCTGCGGGAATTTTTGCATAGGTCTTCCTAACGCTGCAGGATATATAGATTGACCCCTAGCATCCTAGGCCAGTTAAAGGAGTCTGTGGGAATTTTTGCATAGGTCTTCCTAACGCTGCAGGATATATAGATTGACCCCTAGCATCCTAGGCCAGTTAAAGGAGTCTGTGGGAATTTTTGCATAGGTCTTCCTAACGCTGCAGGATGTGCTTTTAACCCTTATGCCATCCTGCTTCCACAAGGAATGTGTTGGATATTATAAGATGTACATAGTAAATGCCACTGGTGCCCTGAATAGGGAAGATCAGGCTTTTGCAGGAGCTGATAGCCAGAGGCTTCTTGGAGGAGGTCACATTTGAAGTGGGCCATGGGGGTAGGCAGGATTTCAATAGGAAGAGAAGGAGGGAGGTCATGAATAAAAGCAAGAAGTTGTATGCAGCAGTTTTCTGTGATTTTTTTTTTTAAACAGAGTACACATGGAGACTAATAAAGAAAGTGCTGGAATATAGGTTTGTGCTAGATGAAAGGGATCTTGGAGTCTTTCCTCACCAGCCAACAGTGTGAGACTTAAAGGATTTGAGTGGTGCGACATAGCTCTGTAGTAATAAGGCTCATTTTGCAGAACTATGTAGGGCCTTTTGGAGGTGAAAGGACTGGATCCAAACTCCAGTTGGGGGCTATTATGAGGTTCTAGAAAAGATGTGATGAGAGTGTGACTTTGAGCAGTGAGAGAAAGAATGGAAAGGAAAGGGCAGATGAGAGACACTGAAGAGGTGGGACAGCAGGTGCGGTGAGAAGACAGCATGCAAACAGACCAGAGGATGCAGCCTGGGTCTCATGGGGAACAGTGGCTTCACTAAGACAAATGGTGTCACCAGCATCCCCACCCCCTCCCTTCCAAAAGAAAGGGCAAATAATTGTCTTCATAGACCCAGTGGAGCATTTTGGCCAGGACCATCCAAGTCTAGGGCTCTGAGCCATAGCCCCTAGTGGGTCTTTGCTCTGGTCTATAGAGCAGCTTGGATTTTTTCCGTTGCTATACCTTGAGTGCTAATACATTGCCTCCTATTTTTATTAAGAGCTTCACTGTGGAGGGAGCGTGAGTGTGTACAAGCTGTCAGAGCTGAGTCTTTTCAATAAACTCATGGGACTCTTTCAATTCCAATCAGGCAAGTGTCCTGCTCAAGCCTCTGTTTCTCAGGATGGATGTCAAAGGGAAAATGCAATTTTGGTTTGCAGGTCACTGACGAATATATGAAAGGGAAATCTCATGGGCAACTCTGTTTTTCACAAATATTGCTCTATAGCATTAAGCTTTTTGTTGTTTAAGTGAAAGAAAATATATGCCATTCACTGAAAGGCCGCAAGGGGTAAGTCGGTTGAGAAATGTTGCTATGGCCATTTAAGGGCTTCAAGTGATGCTCACTTCCTTTCTCCCTTCCAATTTCCTTGGTCAGTGTTTGTCAGGTTCAACTCCAGCCATGGTTTCCCAGTGGAGGTCGATTCTGACACCAGCATCTTCCAGCTCAAGGAGGTGGTTGCTAAGCGACAGGGGGTTCCGACTGACCAGTTGCGTGTGATTTTCGCAGGGAAGGAGCTGAGGAATGACTGGACTGTGCAGGTGAGTCTCCCTTGGTGGCCGTTTCTGGGATGCCGCCAACTCCATTGCTCATGCCGCCTGCGCTGCCAATCTGACATTCATGCCTGAGATCTAATAGAATAAATAGTGCCTGGGGATTCCTTGAACTTTACTCCACACTGCTTCATTAATTCTGACCTTCTTAATTATGCATTAAAACAGCAAGCAGGAAAGATTGGAAGAACAACTGTGTGTGAGAGAGAGAGAGAGAGAGAGAAAACACACGAGCTAGGCTTAGTGAATAAATGTTTACTGACTACAGGAGCAGCAAGGCACAATTTCTGTGTCTGTTCAATTTCTGCTTTACTTATTCCATTTGAATCTTAATGAAGAAGGATTCGAATAAATTGTTCCCAGTCAGGCTGCTCAGTCCGTGCACTGTGAGGAATTCGTAACCCAATTGTGACCCCTGGAGGATAGTGAGGGCTGCTGCTATGCTACGCTAGAGGAGGTGTGGGCTTCAGGCCTCACTGGCAACTAGCTTTGGACACTGCTTGGCCAGGACCAGAATTGCACAGTTCCGCAGCTGGTGGGGAAGGAAGCCTGGAGCACAACAGAAGTATACCTTTGCATTGAATTTCTCTAAGGTTCAGTAAAATTGTACCTGGAAATAGGCCCCTGCAACATAACAAGAGTGAATGATGCTCTCTTTTCTCCTGGCCCCAGCAGAGCTTCTGGCAGCCCACTGCTCCTAGCCCCATGAAAGCCCTACACACTTGTCATTCGGATTGGTGATCTTTGTAGGAATCAGGGGGAACTGGTGAGGTGACTGATAATACCACCATCACCTAGAACTAGAGACCAGTCCTTTGTTGGGGAAACTCGCAAATACAGCTCACCATTTGTTGACGTTATTCTTTGTGAATGCAAGAAAGACAAACGCTTTCTGGGAATGGTTCCTGTGACTGTTACGGACCCTGCAGATATGTGTTCCCCTTTTCTTAACCAGCGTCAATTAATGGCACTCAGGTTTACAGCTGTATGGGGACCACTGCTCCGCACAGGGGCACTCCTGGGTCAGGGTACACAAAGTCCGTTCTTGTATCTGCATCCTTTCCCAGGCTCTTCCGGGTGATGATATTTATGGCTTTGTAAAATGCTTTCAGAGTTTGGGTATACAAAGAAGCTATAGAAATGCAAATTGTTCCTGTCGTTCTGCATTTTGCATCTCCTGCTGATGGTGTTGAGGCACACACTCATTGTGCACAAACTGCTGGGCTCTGCTTTCAGGCAATTTGGTTTTATAAGGGAAGTGCATGTGCTAAAAAGTGTTTTGATTTTTTTTTTTCTATTTCAGTCAGCTAAAAAGCTTTTCACTGTATCTGCCAACTTCTAAATCCAAGGATGTTTCCTTCACAAATAAATAAGTTTAAAACAGCTCCTTGAATCAAAACATTTTATATTGCCAGAACCTTCAGGTTCTAAACTGCCATTTGTGCTGATTCGTATAACAATTAGTGATTTCGTATGTAGTTAGACTAACTGCTTCAGAGGATTGACTTTGCAAACATATATGCATAAGACATGTGTTGATTTATGAGTCTTTATTTTGACAAACACTTTTTAAGCCCTTCCAATGTCCTAGGCTTCTCAGGGGATCCAAAAGAGAGACATAACTCAGCTCCTGTTTTCATGGAGACTGCTCTTTATTTATGAGCCCTAAAACCAAGAGAAATGTTAGATTGAGCCATATGGGACTGCCATTTTTATCGGTTCTACAATTCCATGTGGTTCAACCTAATAGCTATAATACATGAATATGAAACGTAACTGCCATATCGCACCTGAAAATATTATGAAGTTTTAAAGGTGGAGAAAACACATCTGGTTGGAAGTCACTAGGAAGAACTTCATGGATGAATTGAATTGAGGTAGGATTCTGTAGATGCAGGAATGGAGGAATGAGCATAGAGAATGCTTGCTGAATAGGGTGGGTTCTTGTTCTTCTAGAACCTGAAGGAGATGTTGAAGATTGGACAAAAAATAAAATATGGGCTATATTTTACATAACCTTGACTGACTTGGCATTGAAGTTTCATTGGTGGGGAACTAGAGAAAAATGGGTTGCCATAGAAGGAAATGGGAAGTCTGAAGACCCAGTTTGGTTGGGAGAAGGGTGCAGCATTGTTCCAACATGATGGGAGTTGATGCCAGCTGAGTACATGTGTTTGGAGATGTCTAACCGGCTATTGAGAACTTATGTCTGAGGACACTGAAAAAGAAAAGTTGATAATTATGGAACTTATATTAAATCACAGTTAAAAGATTTAGGTGCCGAGAAGTTGGCAAACTTTGTTCATAGAAGAGTTTCACTGTAAAGACTAGGAAGTTACACATGTAATTGCAAATTGATGTCTGTGTTTTCTTTAAGTGTACAACTGGCAGAATTTTAGCATCCTTTGATATTCTTGTATAATCTTAGAACATATGTTTGCAACTATTTAGTCAATACCTTTCAGTTACTCATTATCATTACAGGTGCTATATTTCACAGTATAAGCACAAAATATATAATAATAAGTTGCTGCTGAGAAAAAGAAGATGGACCTTGCATATGAGCTACTTAATGCTTCCACTGATGAATAGTAAATATACACCGTGGTATCCTGAGGAGGAGATGACTGGGGTGGTATCTGTGCTTGCTGGGTGTTTTCCTCCTGTTTTCATTTTCATTATTATAGGTGATATGAGCATATATATTAGCTTATCATACAAAATTAGATATTGTGAGTATAAAAGAATACCCTATCAATAATTATTCCAGGACAAAAGGTATATGTTGGGAGTATCCTAGGAACACTGAGGCAATGCTCACCCCACATATTGAGCAGTATCTCTCACACTTAGTTTCACCTTCTTTGAGGAGGAAATTAGTTTTAGTGCCTCACCCCAGGTACTTTGGGGAACTGTAGCTTGAGACCATCGTCTTATGAAATGTCATAATTTTAAAAAGCGAGTTTGTCTATTTAACTGGCAAAGGGTATTTGTAAGATTATAATAGCATTGATGTCACATCTAAAAAAATTTCATAGAATTCTCAATTCCGGGAGAACATGCCCACAGGCCACTTAGAAAGCACTTTTAGAGTATAGTTCTTTTCATTACACACTCATCTGTTCAGTTTTGTTGTTGGCAAGACTTTAAGAACTTTAAAGAATTAAAGGAAAATGGGAAAAAATAGAGACATTGAAAAACGAATGATCTAGCACACATTCTGCTTCTGGGAAGCTGGAGTAGACATACTTTTCCCTCTTCCTCCCAGCAACTACACTAAAAAGCCTACACATTGCATATTGTACAGTTGACTCGTGGAGTCATGGAGTTAGGGGTGCCAACCACTATGTCGACAAAATTCATGTATACTTTTATCTCCCCCACGCTTTACCAGTAGCCGGCTATTGACGGGAAGCCTTATTGACATCATAAACAGTTGATTAATACATATTTTTCATAGGTAATATGTGATGTATGCTTATAATAAAAAAAGCTAGAGAAAACATTAAGAACATTCCAAAAAAGGAGAAAACATATTTACTATGCATTAAGTAGAAGTGGATCATCAAGATTTTCATCGTCTTTGTCTTCATATTGAGTAGACTAAGGAGGAAGAGGAAGAGGGGAAGTTAGTCTTACTGTCTCAGGGGTGGCAGAGGCAGAAGAAAATCTGCATATAAATGGACCCATGCAGTTTAAACCCATGTTATTCAAGGGTCAGCTGTACAAGCTTATTAAGATTCTGAAAGTGGTGAGAAGAATGTGGACAGAGTAGGGATTTTAGAACCTAAGGAAGAATACAGAGGTGAATTTCTTGAGTTTTCGTTTTGCCACATTACCTCAGATGTGGAACTGAAGTAACTGGCAACCTGAAAATGTCAACATGTGTAGACAAAAATAAAAGAGAAGAGAAAAGAAGTGGAGAGGAAGGGAGAGGCAGAGAGAGAAGGGAGGGGGGAAGGGAAGGGAAAAGGAAGAAAGGAAGGAAGGAAGAAATCCCCAACAATGGCCTGTTTTTTATCCAAAGGACTCAGAAAGGGGCTGCCTAGCAACATAGAAAACATTTAGACAATAACCAGTCTACTCCAGCCAAACGCAACAGAAAAACTGCGGCCCTATCCTTGTCCCCACCAACACTAGTAAAGGCCGAGTGGAGAGCCTTTTGTTTGAAATTTCTGAAATAAAACACTCACTGACGGGTATGACACAAGAATGGAAGGAACAGAGAAAAGAGTCAGTGAACTGGAAGATGGAACATAGAAATGACACGGTCCAAATGGCAAAGAAAAACTAGGCTGGGAAAAGAAAAAAGGAATAGAGCCTCAGAGACCCGTGGGACTCTGATAGAGCATTTAAAGTTTGTGTCAGGGGATTCCCGGAAGGAGAAGATAATGGTGGGCAAATGCTCAACGAAATAATTGTTGGAAACTTCCGAAGTTTGCAAGAGACATAAAGTTATAGATGGATTCATAAAGCTGAGTGAATCTAAAACAGGAAAAACCCAAAGAAACCCACACCAACACACAACATCATTCAGCTTCTTAAGACTAAAGACAAATTGTAAATCTTGAAAGAAGCCAGAGAAATATCACACCTTCCCTATAGGGGTAAAATTGTTCTAAATACAGTGGATTTCTCATCAGAAACCATGAAGGCTAGAAGGAAGTGGCACAATGTTTTTCAAATACTGAAAGAAAAGAACTGCCAACCTGTAATATTATACCCAGTGACAATGTCGTTCAGGAATAAAGAACACATCAATACTTTTTTTTGGATAAAGAAAAGCTAAGCGAATTTGTCACCAGCAGACCTACCCTAAAAGAATGGCTAAAGAAATTTTCTAAACAAATGAAACAACAACAACAAAAAAGGAATTTTGGAGCACTAGGAAGGAGGGAAAAACATAGTAAGCACAAATATGGGTAAATACAATGCACTGTTTTTCTCCTCTTGAGTTTTCTAAATTATGTTTGAGGGTTGCAGCAAAAGTTATAGCATTGTCGAATGTATTTCTATATGTAGAGGAAGCATTTCAGGCAAATATAAACACAGATGCAAGGAAAGGTAAGATTTCTAAACTTAACCTATAAAATAGCAACTGCAGTAGAGCATGACAAGTTAAGAAAGTATAAAGTAACGTCTACAGTAATCAGTGAAGTAGGTAAATAGCTAAAATACAAAGTAAAGACAACACAAAATGCTGGTGAGGATGTGGAGAAATTGGATTACTCACAAATTGCTAATGGGAATATAAAATGGTAGAGCCACTCTGGAAAAGAATATAGCAGTTTCTTTAAAAATGACATATGTATTTACCAGATGATAGAGTTATACTCTTATTTATTTATCCTCGAGGAATGAAGACATAGGTACACAGACAAATCTGTATATGAACGTTTATAGCAGTTTTATTCAGATTAGCAGAACATGGAAACAACTCTGATGTCTTTCACGGTCAATGGTTCAACAAACTGGTACCTCCATACCCTAGAATATTACTCAGCAGTAAAACAGGAGCAGGCTGTTGATACACAGTATATCTTGGATGGATCTCAGGGGAAATGTGCTGTGTGGAAAAAAACCCTTCCCCAAAGGTCATACACTGAATAATTTTATTTATATAACATTCTCAAAATGACAAAATGATAGGAATGGAGAACAGATTCACGCTTCCCAGCGGTTCTGAAGGGCGTGGAAGCAGGCGAGAGGAGGGTGCGGCTGTGAAAGTGTAGCAGAAGGGACCCTTTGACCGTCCTCTGTGCTAACTGCAACAATGCTTATAGTACAATCATAACATCTAGCTTGACAAGATGTTACCATTGGGGGAAACTGGGGAAAAGGTAGCTGGCATCTTTCTGTGCTATCTCTTACAAATGCATTAGAATGTGTAAGCATTTTAATATAAAGTTGAATTTAAAAAAACAGAATATCTGTCCACTTTTACAGAGGAATTGAAACTATCACTTTCTCAGAAAATCCACAAGCTTGCTGTTTGTCTCTCTTTTAAAGGGAGAGTAGGTATTCAATAAGTGATATTTAACATAAGAAATGAGAAAAACAATTTAATTGATTAGCAGACACATTTAAAGACTTGTTCATACTAAGAGTATGGGGTGAGTAAAACTTATAGAGATATTAATGTCTCTTTCTTGAATTCTTTTTTTTTTTTTTTTGGAGACAGAGTCTCGCTCTGTTGCCCAGGCTGGAGTGCAATGGCACAATCCCTGCTCATGGCAAGCTCCGCATCTGGGTTCAAGCTGTTCTCCTGCCTCAGCCTGTCGGGTTCAAGCAATTCTCCTGCCTCAGCCTCCCGAATAGCAGGGACTACAGGCACCCGCTACCATGCCTGGCTCATTTTTATATTTTTAGTAGAGACGGGGTTTCACCATGTTGGCCAGGCTGGTCTCAAACTCCTGATCTCAGGTGATCCACTCATCTCGGCCTCCCAAAGTGCTGAGATTACAGGCATGAGCCACCGTGCCTGGCCTCTTTCTTGAATTCTTAAACAGAATTTTTAGAACATTATAGATCTGAATAGACATGATGAGTATTTATTTGCAAAGTCTTTACCAAATATTTCAACTAAGCAAAAGTAAATAGTTCTTGACAATTGTGTACTCCAGTTGTACGTATTTTTAAAATTAATTTGTTATGCACTATAATTTTAGGAAATAAATAAGCCAGGTTGGGCACGGTGGCTCACTTCTGTAATCCCAGCACTTTGGGAGGCTGAGGCGGGCAGATCATTAGGTCAGGAGTTCGAGACCAGTTTGTCCAAAATGGTGAAACCCTGTCTCTACTAAAAATACAAAAATCAGCTGGGCATGGTGACGTGAACCTGTAATCCCAGGTACTCGGGAAACTGAAGCAGGAGAATCATTTCAACCCAGGAGGCGGCAGTGGCAGTAAGCTGAGATCACGCCATTGCATTCCAGCCTGGGCCATAGAGAGACTCCATTTAAAAAAAAAAAAAAAAAAGGAAATAAATGATCTGTTGTGGTTATAAAGTTAGAGAAAACATTAGTAACATATTTATGTAATATAATTTAGGGATGTAATAGCTTAATTTGTGAACTAAATTTATGCAAAATGCTTTTTTTTGTAGTTCAATACTTTTTTTTTTTTTCTTTTGAGACAGAGTCTTACTCTGTCCTGCAGGCTGGAGTGCAGTAGCATGATCTCGGCTCACTGTGACCTCTGTCTCGTGGGTTCAAGTGATTCTCCTGCCTCAGCCTCTCAAGTAGCTGGGATTTCAGACCTGTACCTCCACACCCAGCTAATTTTTGTATTTTTAGTAAATATTGCTTTCTCTATTGACTATAAAACAGAAAGAGGCTAGCATCAATTTAGAGCATTGAATACATTTCCACCATGATTTTTTGTTTGTATATAAAAGAATTCTGCAAATGACCAACATAATTCGTATTTTAACTGATTATAGGATAAAAGAAGGCCAGGCTCAATACCATTATACCTAGAGCACAGTTGCGCAGTGATTTATTTCTGTGTAAGAGATTAGTCATGTAAATGAGATCCTCCATCACTACAGGACTGATACAGGCATCTTCTCTCTGAAGGGTTGCCTTGCAAATGGAACTTACTGCTGGCCTTCTTTATTTAGGCAAATATGTCCTCTTGAGTTCCTCCAAAGAGCAGGTACATTATGATATGAACAAGTAAGTGCTGCTACATGTCTGAGTCTAAAATCAAAGAATGGTCATCTGTACGGAGCCAATGCTCACTTCGGGAAGACCCTTATTTCATCTATGTGTGTCTGGTTGCGTCTATGTGTCAGTCAGAAAGTATCCCTGAATGACTTACCTCTTTGCATAATTCAGAACCCTCAGAAGTGTTATTTTTCTGTTGAAAGGAAGCCTTGACATTTCTGTGCCCATGTGGACTTACAGAACATCTCTGAGGATTGCCATCAATAAACATAGACTTGAAGAAAAAAAAAAGCTGAGATTCTTCTAACTTCTAAGAGGCTGAAGATATGTAGTCTGTGGATTCATTTAATAGGCTGTCATCTCACAGATGTTTCCATTGTGATTACACTCATATTCCAAGGCAAGCAATGTGTGAGAGGGTGAAACTGCAGCAATCCAATCTCCAAACTCTTAACATAGGATGCATCTTATTAGGGTACAGGAAACCTGATAAATGACAGAGAAGAGATGACACACCGTGAAACTGTGTTACTATTCACCGAAGTCCTAGTTTCAAATATTCTGTTGTCTCCATTATTGGACTAAGATGCCATCATCCAATTGACCTGATGTTATCTGAGATTTTGCTTAATACAGTCATCATCCTTTAGGGAAGAATTTAAGAAATGAGAGGTTGTGTCTATATACCCAAAAGCTCTGAACCCAAAGATGATTCACTGAAATTCCGTCTTTACTTTTTTCCATTTTTACCAAGTCATTGTAACAAGCCTGAGATTATTGTCACGGAACAATAAGATTGTATATGAGAAACTTCTTTCAAACTTATATACCAAACACACTTATGATGAATATATATGGGGGTATATGTGCTCCTTCATTTTCTATGTATATATGGGCTTGGATCATAGCTTTAATTAATAAGTTACCATTAGTAAGTATTTACTCCAGCATTGATTTTCCTTAGATATAAGTTAAATGGCAGATGAAGTTAAATGTGTGGGATATGATCATTTATGTTATAATAGTTTATGTTAAAGTATAACTTTAGTGATGCCTCTAAGACACAGAAAACACAGATAAATGGGAATGAGAGAGTCTGGCCTAATATGTTAACTTTTTTTTTTTTTCAAATATTAGGTTTAATTTTGATAAAAATGAAATTCTCATAAAAAATTTAGCAGTAGAAGTTAAATTAACTGATATTAATATTAGACAAGTGAAGATCGCCATAGTAGCCTTTATAAGACACAGAAGGATGGGCTAAAAGATCTTTCTTTGGCCATGCACTAAATCAGAGGATGCACAGACTCATTTGAATAGAGGCAGAACATCAAGTATTTATTGAACTATTGTACAAGCCCATGATTTATAAAGTTGGTGTCAGTGTAGTGTTCTAGTATCAATTGGTTTTGGATTTTTAAAAAATGTTTTAGCCTTTTGTGCGTATATGTCTTCACACAGATAAACATACATTCATTTGGGGGAATGCATTTCTTGAGAAAAGTTGTAATTTTTGTGGGTGTATTTATGTAAACTGCATTGGATTGAAGATTTTATTCATTGAATTTTATTTTGCATGGAATGTTTCCTGTCTTATTATTTGTTCTGGTCACTTTGCATTCAGAGGTATCACCCAGATAAGATTTAATATGTAGACTAATTATGGCACAGAGCTCTGTTTTTTAAATTAATAGAATATTCTGACGTTAGAGGGAGAAATGAGGAATGTGAGAACCCACTGATGTTTGTGTTTTGAGTACATCACAAACTCAGTTTCAAATATGTGGGCTTTTGAAAGCTCAGTGCAGGTTTTGCCAAGGATATTTTCTGCTCATTTTTATAGCCTTATGTATTTCAAAGGCAATTGGGTCTGTGTGTTTGCATTCCATCTATACATAATTCATCAAAAACATTGTTCAGAAAAGAGAGGAAATAAACACAAACATTTGTTTAAGATAGTTCTAGTGTTATTTAAATCTTGGACACTAAGAACTTCAGAAGCTGCTAAAGTAATTAACATCTGCTTCCTCAGTTTACCTGTTTTGTACCTTGGAGTCAATTCTTCTCATTTTGAGGAACATTGAGATACATGCTGTTCTTGAAAGAGCCTAAAACCTTTTATGTTTTTTCATCCCAAGGGAGTTTTATGATGCCATCCTGCACATGTGCTTATTGCTATATATAAATGAGAAGTCAAAACTTCAAGAATGTCATATACTAGATGAAATCACTTAGAATTCAACTAGACTTTCAAATACACTGTTATAATGAAGTACAGTAGATATGAATCACTCTAAAGTCAGACTGTCTGGGAAGGGCAAGTCATTTACGTTCTCCAGTCTTTATTTTTCTGATCTATATAAAGTGTAGAGAGTAATAATGCCTATATTTTTGTATGTTTGTTTTGAGTGTTATATGAAATTTTACCTACAAAGGACTGACACATAAACACATTTTGACCTGTTATTAGTTTAATTTGATGAATAATTCACAAAAGAAAAGATAAATAATTTTTTTGTGATGTGCAGTGAATTCATCCCATGATTTATTCTGTTTTAAAACATTCCAAAAGGGGACAGATTTGCCTCATGCCAAATTGCCTATTCCACACTCGAACTAACCTGAGAATAGAATATATTTGTGGGAACTCCTTTGACTTAAGTCTAAACAGTTATCTTAAGAAGATATATATTCTATTCTAATGGAGTTTACTTTTTTAATGCACTGAATATATCTGTATATGAAATTTTATTTGGGGGAACAATTTTGCAAGAGTACTTACTGTTCAAAATCTGTTTAACAAGGGGCATGAAGTAATTTCAGATTTCTCCTAAGAGTCTGTGAGTCGCTTGAAGGTAAAATAGAGGGCAAGAGGATCAGGAAGCTCTCTGAAGAGAAAATACATTCTAAGACGCACTTAAATAGTTATATTTTTGCCTCTGTAATTTATGAGCAGAATGAAGATTTTGAATTTACATAATCTGTCATTTTGTAGTACCCTGAAATCTAGTTGTGTGGCTTTAGCCTTGCAGATTAAATAGATACTGATCTTTTTGTATTTGTATTTGTTTTGATGGCTTTATTTTAAAGGTTGGTTTCTGTTTGGTTGGTTGGTTTTTTTTTTTTTTTTTTTTTTTAAGATGGTGTCTCGCTTTGTTGCCAGGCTAGGCTGGAGTGCAGTGGTGCGATCTCCATCTCTTGGGTTCAAGTGATTCTCCTGCCTCAGCCCCGCTAGTAGCTGGGATTACAGGTGTGTGCCACCACACCCAGCTAATTTTTGTATTTTTAATAGAGACGGGGTTTTTCCATGTTGGCCAGGATGGTTTCGAACTCCTGACCTTGTGATCTGTCTGCCTTACCCTCCCCAAGTGCTGAGATTACAGGTGTGAGCCACCGTGCCTGAGCAATCTTGGTTTCATATATGCCAATTTTTAATATTGCTTATGTCATATAATATTGCATATAGCTGGTGAGTTCATTTCTATCCTTTGCCTTCAACTCAATGGCATTGTTTTTGGGGGGAAGCATGTATCTGATTTGACCAGTCATACATTGGTTATTCAGTCCTGTTCACTGATAAAATTTGAGATTTTTAAAAATTTCCCTGAAGAGGGCATATAAGCTTTAAAATAGACTTAAGCAGTTATGGTAAAGGGGGAAATTCTTCTAATGATTCATTTCAGTTTATTAAAACTATACTATTGAAAGTTAAATAATAAGGGGTATTACTTTTTGAAAATGGCAATAAATTCACTAATTACTTTGAAGTCTTGGTCTGATTAGAAAACATACCTATAGATTTTGCATTATGAATTTGAAAAATATAATACATTTGCTGATAATCTTTTGGGGTTTCCTGCTTGACTTGGTATTTTTAATTCTTGCCTCTGGTGGAGGAATGTAGTGGACAATCTCTTATTCAAAATGATTGGCAATTTTCTTTTGTTATTTTGTTTTCAATAGAAGAGATTGATGAGAGAACTATAAAAATATCAGTCTGTTTCTTTAAATAAATGAGTTTTACCTATAAAAAGTATTTAACCTATAGTTTTGTTTTGTTTTGTTTTGTTTTGTTTTTGAGACAGAGTCTTGCTCTGTAGCCCAGGCTGGAGTGCAGTGGCGCGATCTTGGCTCACTGCAACCTCTGCCTCCTAGGTGTCAGTTCACGGAATTCTCCTGCCTCAGCCTTCCGACCTAGAAATAGTTTTACATATAGTATTTTTATTTTTTATTTTTTTTTTTGAGATGGAGTCTCGCTCTGTCGCCCAGGCTGGAGTGCAGTGGCCGGATCTCAGCTCACTGCAAGCTCTACCCCCCGGGTTCATGCCATTCTCCTGCCTCAGCCTCTCGAGTAGCTGGGACTACAGGCGCCCGCCACCTCGCCTGCCTAATGTTTTGTATTTTTTTTTTTAGTAGAGACTGGGTTTCACCGTGTTGGCCAGGATGGTCTCGATCTCCTGACCTCGTGATCCGCCCGTCTCGGCCTCCCAAAGTGCTGGGGGATTACAGGCGTGAGCACCGCGCCCGGCCCTACATATAGTATTTTTATAGATACTTCCTAGAAAAATAAATTTTAAAAGAACTAAATGTAAATGACTGACAACAGTTTGCATATCACATTGGCCCCTCCTTAAGTTTCTGTGCACATTGATGATACATACCTATTGGTTACAAAGTCATCTCTCTCTGCAGCATTCTCAATTACTGTCCATCCTCCGCAAGGAAACCAAGTCCATTTTTTTCTTGTTTGCAACTAAATGGGTTAAATGCAGTGGTAAGCAGGTAAACTGGCTGTCTATAAATACAAAGCTCTGGTTGTCACTTTGGAGTTTCCTTGCAAAACCTGCCAGCCCTGTTTTTTTTTAAGGAAGCAGCATAATAGCACTGAAGGTGGCGTTGGGAAGAGGCAGTGCTGGGAAGAGATGTTCCCCATCCATTCTTAGGAGGCAGCCTGATCGGGCCCAGCACACACCCGGGAATTTGTTCCTTATCTCAGCACACTGTTCTTCCACCCTTAGATTTGTTCTGCCCTTTTAAATCAGAAGAAATTTTTGTCCATAACACTTTTTCAGATACTTGAAGATAATCCATATGCCCCTCAGTTATTTCTCTTCCTATTTTAGCAGCCATATGTTTTACCTACTTTGGAGGAACTGCATTTGGTCTTTTCTAAAGAGAGAGGACAGCACTGGATTCTCCAAGTGGCCTGATCTATGCTGGAGTGACTACATGCACCGTGGTATAATCTGCCTATTAATGTGGCCTGTATTTTATTTTTAGGATCAATGATATGACTTAGAGAGCCATACAGTTCATTTAAACCCCTACTCTGTTTTTACAAGAGATATACATAGATATATATGCCAGTTTCCCCATTCTGTATTCATACAACTGATTGTTTTAAAATCTGTTCACTCAACACTCTTTTATTGGGAACCCATTATGTGTCATAAGGCATGAGCCTTGCTCCCAACAATCTTTCAGGTCACAGTGTACAAATACGTGCACAAGTCATAGCGCATGGACTAGGAGGTGGGCCACATGGGTTGGAATGTAGCTTATGCCGTTTTGACCTTTGGTGCATTAGTTAATGGCTCTGTGCCTCAGTTCCTCTCCTAAAATGAGAAAAATTGTGTTATCTACCTCATGGGATTGCTACAAGGGTTAAACGAGTCACCACACAGAAATACTTACAAGAGTGCCTTGTACGTTGCAACACCCCGCAATGGCAGTTGCTGGTATTACGATTTTAACATTATCATCATCATCATCACCATCATCGTCATGGAAGTGCTGCACCCAGGAGGCACCGTCTGCTCTCCTAGGCAGAGTCAGTAAGGCCTCTAAGCTGAGGAGAATCATAAGCTGGGAATTAAGAGATAAATAGAAGTTTCCTGTTTTTAAAAGGAAGGAATATTTTATGCAGATATTATAAAATATGAAAAGATGCAAAGGTCTGGCACCACTTTAGGATTATAATTATTTGCTGTGACTAAACAAACGGAAAAAGTGAGAATAAGGAAGGTGATACCAGGAAGAGGATAAGCCGGGTCAAATGCAGAGGAGCTTTGCACATAATCTTTGGGAATTTAGACGCTTCCTTGGATTCTTTTAATAAACATTTACAGGGTGTCTCCTCTGCAGCAAGCACTCCTGGTTCCTAGGTTTGGAGAGCAGTGGTAAGCAGAACAGGTGCGTTCTGGCTTTTATGGAGCTTTCTATTTGAGTGCAGACTTTAAGAAAACATAAGAGTTCTAGAGATGAATATGATCAGTTTGTGTCGTGGGTGTGACAGGGTGGCAGGAGAAATGAGGCAGGTGGCAGGCCACTTACGTGACTGTAGCGTGAGACCACGTCCTGGACTAAAGCAGGGCCAATAAAGAAGGCCATGAAGGCCAGGGCTGCATGAGAAGAGAAATCCAGGTAGACTCTCCAGGGCCAATGAATGGAGGCTATTGTGCGGGACTCCCAGGATGCACGAGTGATGCCACAGTTGAGGACTCTTGAATTCCTCTTTCACTGGTTTAGCTGATCAAGCTGTTAACACAGGACCTGTCATTCTTCTGGTGATGGGTAAGACAGACAAGGTCCCTTTTCTTGTGGAGCCTACATTCCATGTGCAAGAAGGTTATTAATGCTTTTAGTCAGAGTGCCATGAAGATAAAAACCACATGCTAAAAAGAGCAGAAGGATAGAAGAAACTTGGGTTGCCGAGGGCATCAGGGAGCCCCCAGCCAGCTCTAGACAGCTTTTGTCTAGACTTCTTGTAACCTGTGAAAAATAAACCCCAATTTGGTTATACTTCTGTAGTCAGTATTCTGGTACATGCAACCAAATACAATCTTCAGGGTTAAAGTAAGTAAAGCAATAAAAATTGTAAATTTCAGTTAGTGATAAGTGCTTGGAATTCATTAAGATAGGCTGAGGACTGGTGACACTACCTTATATTGGAAATTTAGGAAAAGCTTCTCTTGGAAGGTGAAGTTTGAACTGAAAGCTAAAGGAGCCAGCCCTGGGAATACCTGGAGAAAATCATTCCAGAGAGAGGGAGCGAAGGACCTAGAGTGGGCGTTAGGTAAGCACATGCCAAGGCCATAAGGGAGGTAGGTGTGGCTGGAAGTTGGTGGAATCTAGCAGGCTAATTGGGAGGCTAGTCTAGGTGTTTGGGGGAGGGAGCATGGGGCTTCACTAGGGTACTAGAAGTTGTAATGCAGGGACACATATAGCTTTGTGATGTTTTAGAGGTTGTGTCAACGGAACTGGCAGATGTACTCATTGTGGGATGCAAGGGAAAGAGAAAATTGAAATATGACACATAGATACTTGGCTATGTGAGATACAAAGCTCATGTTAGATATTGAGGCCACCAGGCACAGAGAGTGGAAGAGAAAGAGGAATGTGTTATTGTGGGAGGGGGGCAGTTCAAATAAACTTTATTTGAGAGGTTTAAGGTTTCAAATAAATTTTAGGTGGTGATCTCCAGTAGGAAGTTTATCTGTCTGTTGTTGAGGGTGGAACAGAACAGGAATATAAATTTGAGCCTCAATGTTTGATACTTAGTGCTACCAAATAATATATAGTAAGACACATTCTTCAGATAAAGCTTATTTGAGAATAAACATATACATTCTCAGTCAACATAAGGTTAGATGTAGAATCTAAATAGAGAACCGTAATAGAAATACATGGAAATTACATTAGTGACTTTGAATTTGATTAGCATGCTTGCTCTTTTGCAAGTCTGATATTAGCAATCTCGATTTCCTGTGCAAGTCAGATTTCTATTATGAGTCAAAGATGAATGAATTATATATAAACCATCGTATAAACTTTGTAGGGAGAAACATATTTGTAATTGTTATTGCAAAACACCAGGGATGGAAAAGAATATGGGAATTATATGACAAATACTAGCGGGCCCACCATTCAGCTTAAGAAAAATATTACAACTTAAACTGAAGCCCTGGATGTACTTCTCTCTGATTCTGTTCCCTTTCTGCCTTCTCTACAGAGTTAACTATTATCCTGAATTTGGGATTTGTCATTAACAACTATGTTTTTATACTTAAAAAAATACATTTATTACCCCGTCTCTACTAAAAAAATACAAAAAATTAGCTGGCCGTGGTGATAGGCACCTGTAGTCCCAGCTACTCGGGAGGCTAAGGCAGGAGAATGGTGTGAAGCCGCAAGGCGGAGCTTGCAATGAGTCGAGATCGCATCACAGCACTCCAGCCTGAGCGACAGCGTGAGACTCCATCTCAAAACAAAACAAAACGAAACAAAACAAACATTTATTTACCAGCCTCTAAGTAATATGGAATACTACTAACTTGCATGCTTTTAAATTTTAAATAAATGATATGATGTTACCTATCTTATGCAACTGAACATATTTGTTCAATCATATTTTGAGATTAATGCGTGTTAGTTGATATAGCAGTAGGTCATCTGTGTTCACTAATGAATAGCATTCCATGTGTGACATCACAATGGATTTTTTCTCATGCTATTTGGAATTTAAGTTGTTTCTAATTTTTTTGCTCCACAAATAGTGCTGCACTGAACATTATTATACAAGTCTCCTTGTGTACAGATACAGGAGTTTCTCTAGACCAATTCCTAGGTCTGGTATTTGTGCACCAATAACTTCAGCTTTACTATTAATAGATATTAAATAATGGCTCCGCTAGGTGTTTGTAACAATTTAAACTCCCAATTATTCACATCCTCGCCAATGTTTAATATTTTCAGACTTTTAAATTTTGAGCCTGACTGGTGTAAACTTTCCTGTCATTGTAGATTTAACTTGCATTTCCCTAATTACTAGTCAGTTAAGCATCTTTTCACATTTACTGGTCATTTGCATTTTGTCTTCTGAGCATTTAGTATACTTTGGCCAAACTTTCTAATGGGCCTGTGATGGTTTTAAAATGTGAATTATTTTAATGCACAATGTCTACTAGTATTTTGGGGCGAACGTAGGAAACAAATAATCTGCCAGCCTCTGGTTTGTCTCCTTAACTTTGATGCTGTTATCGGATGTATAAGATTTCCCACATTAATGTGGAAAGCTTACTTCATCTTTGTTTATGGTTTGTATTTTCTGTGTCTAATGTGAAAGTTTTCCAATGTTGTGGCCTTGAATATTTTTAAAGAGTATTTTTGTGTACATTTTAAAGTTTTGGTTTTTGGCTGGGCATGGTGGCTCATGCCTGTAATCCCAGCAGTTTGGGAGACCCAGGTGGGCGTATCCTTTGAGCTCAGGAGTTTAACACCAGCTTGGTGAAACCCCGTCTCTACAAATAATACAAAAATTAGCCAGGCATGCTGGTGCACCTGTAGTCCCAGCTACCTGGGAGGATGAGGTGGGAGGATGGCTTGAGCCCAGGAGGCAGAGGTCATACTGAGCTGCGATTGTGCCACTGCACTCCAGCGTGGGTAACAGAGCCAGACCTTGTCTTGTATGTGTATCGTCTGAGCAAGATTCAGTTTTATTTTATTTTTTCACAGGGATCACCTGTTGCATATTCCCATGATTGAATAGTCATGCCTTGTACGGTCACTTTTGACATATATCAAGTTTCTCAGTATACGTGGATCTATTTTGTATCCTCTACTCTGTTCTGTTTGTCTATTTGTCTTTCCCTGCACCAATACTATGTTGTTGTAATTACTGTAGTTTTATTATAATTTGTGATATCTGACAAGGCATTTCACGTCACCCACCTTGTTTATCTTTAGGAATAACTTACCTGATTTTCTGAATTACAGGAAAGATAATTCTATATTGAGATTATTATCTTGCAGTCCTTTGAAGACATAGTGTATAGCTTTTATCTTTGCTACTGGTAAGTATGTTGTGAGTCTAACTGCAGTATTTTTGGAGGTAATCTGTTAGTCTCTTGCAGCTTTAGAAATCATTTCACATCTTTGAGGTTAGTCACTATCACATCCATGTGTCCAACTTTGGCTTTCCATATTCACTGCGATTCCTGTATGAGAACATTCATATCTTTAATTGGTTCTAGAAAAATATACACCAGTGTCATCAAATATTGCTTCTCTTCCTTTTGCATTCTCCTCTAATTCTAGAATACAAGTTCATTATATGTTGGACTTTTTATTCCTTTTTCAGAACCTCTTACTTCCTAAGTTTTTCATCACTTTTTCTCTTTGTGCTGCATTCCAGGTAATTTAATCATGCCTTTCTTTTACCTTTAGTTGTATATTCTTAGTTATACCATTTGGGGGCCATTTTGCATTCCCAGTGGCATTCAAAGAATGGATATTTCGTTGATGGGTTTTCTATCTGATTCTTTTTCCAGTGTCTTTTTCCACTGGCTTTTCTAATGGAATTCTGCTCTTGTTTTATATTTCAAAGTTCTTCCATTAAGTCTTCAATCATTTGAAAAATAGTAATTTAATGATATCTATACAAAATTCTGTGTCTATGGTTCTTGGGTAACTAATCGTGATGGTGACTGGGTGTATTGCTTCTCTACCTTCGAAGATTATATTTTTACAAGGTTTATGTGTTAGAATGTGAATTCTTGGGTTTTGTGGGACTGCTTCGTGGCAGGCTGGCAGTATGTCTCTTCACCATAGTTTTAAGCTTGTCTCTGGCATGCAGTGTGTAACTACTTTTTTTATGTTTATTTTTCAGCGTTGTGAAAAATGGACTATATAAGTAGTATAAATTTGACCCCTTTATCAAAGGAAGAGCAGATCTCTGGTTACAAACCACCCCCACCCCCCAGTGGTACATTTCTTACAACTGATCCTTGACAGGTCATTATCACTCAGAGTCAGTCCTCTACATTAGGGTTCACTCTTGGTGTTGTACATTCTAGGGTCTGGACAAATGTTTAGTGACATGGATCCAACACTGTAGTATTGTGCAGTCTTTTCACTGCTTTAGAGATTTTTTGTCCCCTACCTCTTCACCCATTTCTTCCCTTTTCCCTGGGCAACCAACCGCTAATCTGTTTACCCTTTTTATAGTTGTGCCTTTTCCAGAATGTCCTATAGGTAGAATCATAAAGTAGCCTCTTCATATTGCCTTCTTTCACTTAGTAATATTCATTTAAGTTTCTTTTGTATCCTTCATGGCTTGGTCACATATATCTTTTTTTGCATGGAATAGTGTTTCATTGTCTGAATGTACCACAGTTTATTTATCTATTCACCCTCCGAGGACACGCTGGTTGCTTCCAAACTTTGACAATTATGAACAAAGCTACTATAAACATCTGTGTGTAGGTTTTTGTGTGGAAATAAATGTTCAGTTCAATTCATCACTTTTAGAATGGCATAAGCATCACCTATGTTATTAGGCATTCATCTAAACACCCAGGGTGATTATCCAGTGGGTGGGCACTGGATATGTATTTGTTGAATAAACGAATGGACATTATTTAGTATAATTAATGGTCTCCTCTGTAAGGTACCATGTAGCACTGGCTGAGTTGATTTAACGTCTTGAAGTCTTCATCAATTTCTGATGACGACCAGTTCCTAGAATTAGAAATTCACCTCTAAGTGATATGAGAATAGAGGAAACCAGTGGTTGTAACTGCAGAGAGACCACAGATACTGACGTTTGCATCACACTCAGCGGATTATATACTCAAATGAGGTTTCTCCTACTCCCTGTCATTGTGTGTGATAAGGCAATCATGAATAAAATCTCACACAATGAAGCTGAAGATTGTCCCTGGGTTATATAGCACCTGAACTTTGTCTAGGTATCTTACAAAAGAAATAAAAAATGAAAGAGGAAAAGGGAAGGAAGGAGGGTATGTGGGAGGGAGGGAGGAAGGCCGACTGTATTTTTAGGATTGGGGAATTTCCTAGTATAATTTCCATCTTAGATCTGCCATTTTCATCATGGCTAGAGTTATTCACTCTGTTGTCTCCTTGTTACCCATTACCTCAACACTTAGTTCTGGTTACTGATGTGTACCTATATAAAGCCAGACATCTGTAAGTACTTAGTTGAGAAGGTGCAGATAGAATCCAAGATTATCTAGGAATGTAACCCCAGAATAGTGGGGCAATGTCTATATTCAGTTACATTTTTATATGTAAGGGAAATGATTATCTATTCAAATTCAGATTTCTTTGTAATATGAATATGTACTATAGAAGCAATAAAATGCAGAGAATCCAGAAAGCGACTAGAAGAATAATCATTTTTACTTCCCTTCTCATGATGCTTTTTTTTTTTTTGTCCCTTGGAGATGGAGTCTTGCTCTGTCACCCAGTCTGGAGCACAGTGGCACGATCTCAGCTCATTGCAACCTCCGCCTCCCAGGTTCAAGCAATTTTCTTGCCTCCACCTCCCAAGTAGCTAGGACTACAGGTGCACGCCATCATGCCTGGCTAATTTTTTGTATTTTAGTAGAGACAGGGTTTCACCATCTTGCCCGGGCTGGTCTCGAACTCCTCAGCTCAGGTAATCCACCCGCCTCAGCCTCCCAGAGTGCTAGGATTACAGGCGTGAGCCACCACGCCCAGCCTCCTTCTTAAGACTCTTAATGTCCTATAAGCCATTTTTTAAAGTAGCAGATACCTGAACCCTCCCAATTATCCCCAGTTCTTACTGATAAAGAACTCTCTGACCCAAAGTCAGTTTTTAAAGTACCACTATTACTGTGATGTGCAGTCAAACCTGCTGTATTCTGGACCTTCCCTGCCCCATGAGAGCTGTACATGCAAGACCCAAGTAATGCTGTCAGCTCATGCGCACTGGCGTAAAAACTACCATGTGATGCTATTTCATGCAGTAGCCAATGCTTTTCTATTAATGATGCATCACTGGCTTGACAGCAGTGTTACTGTTGTATACCAGGGGCAGGTAAATTTTTCTAGCAGAAATGGTATTTGGACCAAAAGTTTTTATGTGAAGAATTTGATTAAAGAAATATTATTAAGTAACCCTACTTTATAAATATCCTCATTCCCCCACTTACACACAACCTCCTCACACAACATGAAAGTGTTACTTTCATGGTAACACTAAATAACTCAGAAATACGAAAACAGAACCCTAGAACTCTTTGAAGTTAGCACGTAAAGCGTACATACACGGTGTCTTCATAACTGTCTCCATTATGCAGATTAAGAATCTTTCCTGGACAAGACTAAAGAATTCCCAGTGGCAAACCATGATCTGCTGCCCAGCTCCAATTGTGGGTCCCAGAGCAGCCATATGTGATCATTACTTGTAATGAAGGACCTCATCTAAACTTGAAGATAAGCTTTCTTTGATGAAATTAGATATTACTTCCTATTTAACTTATTTAGATAAATTATTTTTATTTTATAAATAGAATACATACTCTAATAGTTTAGTATAATATCTCTTAATTGTGTAGCTGCTTAAGTCAATACCTTTGCATTCCTGTTTCATATTACATTATACTAATAATTACTGGCCAATATTATGTATTGATGTTCCTGAGTCCTTTAGTTTGCCTTACTTACTTGATTTGCCTTGTTTGCAACAGACTGTCGCTGTTTTACTCTAATGTATTGTTCTTCTCCTGTTTATTTCTACTATCTAGCAAGGCCATGGAGTAATTTGGTAGACATTTGTTAATGAGTAACTAGACATCCTAAGTTAATAGACAATGATATGAATTGATGGACTCATTGAGAAGTTGTCATATTGTATCATTTCTGATTACAAATAAAATAAACCAAAAAACTAAGAGTACATAGTAGGTTAACATTTCATGTAGCTAAATTAAGAGAGGCTGAAATATCAAAGGGAAAGTTGAAAGTCACAAGGACACCACCCTGGGTCTTAGCTCCATCATCCATGTCTCACGGGTATGGCAGATAAATTAGTTGATGTTCTCACAGCCTAGACTCTTTACTTGAGAAGACAGGGATAATACAAATCAGGATAACATCTGATCTTCAGGGTGCTGTGAGGGTAAATAAAATAATGTTAGGCAAGTACCCAGAGAGTGACTGGCACAAAGCAGCCACACAGGTGCTGCCTGTTGCTTCCTTCCTGATGGACGGTCATTAGTAAACATCGTGCATAATAAAATTTCCAAGTAAGCATGTTTCCTCTCAGTTATTAAAGATTACCTAGAGGTCTGTTAAGGAGACTCAGAGATCTCTGGACATGAGTTTGGGTCGTAAGAAAGCTGTGGTGAGCTGTCGCTGGCAAGCCTGTGCCCGCAGGGAGGCTGTGTGAGCTCAGTGCTAGTCTCTGTTGGGGCAGACGTAAGGCATTTGAGCTCCGTCTTTCTTTGAACTCGACGGTATCACTTGGTTTAGGTTTGCTGTTCTGGTTTTTAAAATTCAGTAATAGAGAGGAGAGTACATAAGTAGAAGACCAAAATTGGATTGTTACCAGAATTCCAACCGCTGCTGACTTTTCTGGCTCTACAGAAGAGGTAAGCAGTTACAACTATTTAAGTGTCTCCATTTTTTCCTGCTTATCTCTTAGTGGGTAATAATTTTGCATCTTACATTTTTTATGTCTGAGCTACAGAGTCATAGCTACAAGTCCTTCATACATCCCTGAATTTTAATTTAATTTAATATTTATGGGTGTTAGCTTTTAAAAACAATACCATATTATTCCTCAGAACATTTGCTGTGGGCTCTCTGTATCTGAATCTCCTGGAATGGAGTTGGGAAAGTTGTTATAAATGCAGTTTTAACAGTTCCACAGGGCAGGGACTCCCCCGAAATCTCCCTGACTCTGCTGGCTGGATGCAAGTAATCTGCATTGTTGGCACCTCTCCAGGGCACTGTTATGCATGCTCGGATTTGAAACCCTCAGATCTAGATTTTCCAACTTGCAGCCATTCTAAAATGGCAGCCGGACAACCTTTTAATTAATGAAAGACAAAGGATTCAATGTGATTAAATTTGTACCTAAAATTTTGATCTCATGCGACCTTTTTTTTTAAACATAACTAAACATAACGCTTTACACCAGGGGTCTCCCCTCCCCCACACTGTGAAATGTGCCTGTGAAGAATCTAGGTTGCACACTCCTTATGAGTATCTAATGCCCGATGATCTGTCACTGTTGCCCATTGCCCCCAAATGAGACCATCTAGTTGCAGGAAAACAAGCTCACAGCTCCCACTGATTCTACATTATGGTGAGTTGTATAATTATTTCATTGTATATTACAATGTACAAATAACAGAAATAAGGTACACAATAAATGTAATGTGCTTGAATCATCCTGAAACCATCTCCCTGCCCCAGTCTGTAGAGAAATTGTCTTCCACAAAGCCAGTCCCTGGTCCCAAAAAGGTTAGGGGCAGCTGCTTTCCACTGTAATTTTCTAAAATTTTCCCAAATCAGGAGGGAGGATCGTAAGTAATTATTTCGTATTGTACAAAATATTCCCTGGTCTAGCAACTTTCTAAAATGGTTCTCTCTCTCTCTTTCTCTTTCTCTTTCTCTGTCTCTGTCTCTCTCTCTCTCCCTCTGTCATTATAGGTCATGGATGTTTACATGAGAATATTTCAAACACCAAAAAAACATTTTTCAAAAAGTAAAATCCCCCTAACCTCATCTCCCATAGATATTCCATCATATGTTTGACTTGGCAGCGTTGTGGGCACTGTGGAGTTCCAGGGCTGGGACTGGGCTGCAGAACCAACTTCCTGGGTTCCAACTTGTGATCCTGCACCTGCTGGCCATGCAGCCTAAGGGAGCTGCTCAACCTTAGTGAGCCTCAGCTTCTTCATCTGTGCAATGCGAATAGTAGATGTCTTATTCTTGTACATTTATTTTATTTATACACCTCATAGTTTTTTTTTGTGAGGACTGACCACATACATGTAAAAGTCTTCTTAAGCTCAGTTGATTTTAGCTATTATTATTCATCACACATCTTATAATAAAGGTGAACACTTTGCAATATAATCAAAACAAAACTATTTTCGTCTCTCACCATCCTTTTGTTGAGGAAGAATAATTTTTCCCTGTCCCTGGATGGGAACTCAGGCAGGTCCCCTGACATTTTTATTCACTCTTTAACAAACTTCCCTACAGGTACTAGAAGTCACAGACATCGTCTTAAGGATGTAATTAGAACATCCAAGCCAAGACAACAATATAAACATCAAAGTTAATTTATATTGAATCTTCTTACCGACATCCCTCCCCCCCTCCCACCCCTGCCGCCCCCCGTTTGCACCTGCTTTGCCTGGAGCCTAAGGAAGGAACGGGCTTTGTCTCTGGTTCTCTGTCTTGCCTACCTACATGTTCCCTTGTGCCCGCTTCCTAGTTTGTGACACCTCCAGGGTTACGGGATGGGATTGGGGAGGAATGGGTAGTTTGAGTACAGGGTGGGTCCTTGTTCTGGTGCCCCACGCCTTCACAGATGATTCTAGCTGGCTTCTCCCTCCCCTCTTCCTGAGAAGGGGCTTTTGGGGGCTGCAGTGTTCTGCTGACAGGAGCCCTCCCTGCAGCTCCCCTGTTGCAGGCAGGAGTGCCCTGGGTGTACTTGGATTCCTTCATGAGTGTGCAGGAACTGTGCACACCATCAGCCACTGGGTCCCTCTGCCCTCCTAATGGGTGTTTTCCACAAGTCCCAGCCATCCCCTCCAACACACACACACACTCTGTCTCTCCCTCTCTCTTGATCACTTTTTCGTGGAGCCTCCATCTGAAGCTTCAGCTCCAATTCTTGTTCTCCAATCTCTGTGAGTACTGGCCTCAACTTTGTTGATAAACTGTCCACATGCCATGCACTTCACCCATTTAAGCATACCATTCTGTGGTTTTTAGCATCTTGGCAGAGTTTTCACTCCACCACCACAATCAGTTTCAGAACATTTTCATCAACCTCAAAAGAAAACCTCATACTCAGTAGCAATCATTCCCTTTTCCCAGTTCCTGGCAACCATTAACTTACTTTCTGTGGATTTGTCTATTGTGGACATTTCATATAAATGGAATTATGCAATATGTGTCTTTTTGTGATTGCATTCTTTCACTTGGTATAATGTTTTCAAGTTTAATCTATGTCATAATATGAATCTGCACTTCATTTTTATTGCCAAATAATATTCCATTATATGTATGTACCATATTTTATTTATCCATTAATGAGTTGATGGACATTTGGGTTGTTTCTACTTGTTGAATATCATGAATGATGCTACCATGAATATTTGGGTGCACCCTTTTGTGTGGGCCTATGTTTTTACTGCTCTTGGGCATATACCTACAGTAGAATTGCCGGGTCATGTGGTAAAATGTTTAACTGTTTACGGAATTGTCAGGCTGTTTTCCAAATGCTTGTCTATATTTATGGTGTTTCAAATCAGTAATCAAGAGTTCACGGAGTACCGAAAAATCTATGAAGGTGATGACGTGGAAGAAATATGATGATCACTTTTACACTTAGGTCTTGGAATACTTGCCACGTGAATACTAACCCTTGGTTTCTCAACTGAAAACTGGTAAACACGTTCATAAACTGAGCTAGAAACCGAAAGCCATAAACATTAACGGGCATTATCTGGAGAAGTATTGTTACAGTCGGGCACACGGAGGTTCCCTGGTATGTTCCATTTGAGAGCACTTTAATTTCAAAGGGCACCATCTGGCCCTCAGTGTTAGAACTACTTGTGACTTTAAATGCAGGTTTTTGCTCATTAAAGTGGGTCACTCATATTTTGAATCGGAAAATGACATTTAAGTTACTCCTTTTCTACTGTACAAATGTCTCCCTTCAGCTTCCGGTCATCTCTCACTCTTCCTCAGTCTTCTTGCCCCACAGCCGCCAGCATGTGATGGTGTGAGTGGCCTGGCATTTTTGCAGGGTGCAGATCCCCTCAGGGGATGCCCAGCTACTGGGGCAGGAAAGGCCGCAACCCCTAGCTCAAAGTCAACGTGTGGCATCAAGAGTGCCGTAAGTGGAAAAATACAGAGATGGCCCTGTCCTGGCTTTGATTTAGAATTTGGCATGTTTCCTTTTGCACTTTTGAAAAAAAGTTACGACTTTTTACTAGGATGGGTAGGTAGTTTGTATCACAACTATGGCCACATTTGCCATCATTGTGAAAACAAATAAATAAATAAAAATTCCTTGGAGTTTCAGTAATATTGTTTGCGTCTATTACCCTGTGTTGTATGATTGTCTTCACAGCCTGCTTCTGTTTAATTCAAATTATGCACATGTCTCTCCGGACTGTAATTTCCTCCAGCTGTTAGGATGCTGCAGCAGAAGATCTATAGATTTAAAACAGCTGTTTAGTTCGGAGAACTGCTTTGTGTTTATTTGTAAGACCAAACCATATAGTTCAAACAAATTCTCATCCATTTGTAAATTAAAAAATTCTTTAACTGATTAATTCATTTTAGTATATTTTCTGTGTACGGAATCTAAGGAAGGTACATCTTTACTCAAATTGTCATTTTAGAAGTAGAAAAATGAGATAAGATGCTTTGTAGAAATGTAAAATATTGTCCCCAACCGCGTGTCAATAAGTAGGTAAATTATTAAGAAAAAGAGCAGACAGAAAATAATTAAATTTGAGAATACAGTAAATATACTTTTAATTTAACTACAGGAAAAGTCTAGAAACCCAAAATTGTGGAGAAAACTGATTGATGTTCTGTCTACAAACTACACACAGAAAAATTCTTACAGCCTGGCAGCAGGTTTAATTGAATTTATCAAAATGCTTCCAAGTAAAATATACTTACTCAGCAACTTGTAAGGCATATGAAAAGGAGAAGGAAGGAAATCTAGTGACTTTGCTTCCATCCTACTTCCAGAAACATAGTTTTCTTCTTGGCACAGACAGAATAGACTCGATCAGAATAATTAACCACCCTTACCACCTCTTAGCAAAGGACAGGCTTCTCCTCCAGGGGGGGGGGGGGGGGGGGGGGGGGGGGGGGGGGGGGGGGGGGGGGGGGGGGGGGGGGGGGGGGGGGGGGGGGGGGGGGGGGGGGGGGGGGGGGGGGGGGGGGGGGGGGGGGGGGGGGGGGGGGGGGGGGGGGGGGGGCGGCTAAAGCTGCTCTGCTACAGTTATGTTGAATGTCACCAGGTAGGGTGGGGTCTGGGGGATTCAAATGGCAGGAAAATATGGAAAGCACTTAAATGAGGATTTTAAAAATATATAATTTGGGAAAATAGGACAGAATGTGCAAACAAATACTGACCCTCAACAATTTTGTCATTGTTATGGCAGTAGTCTAAATGAAAACCAAGGGCCATTAGCACAAATGTCCACAGGTACCAGGCAGGTATTTTAAAGCATGAAATTGGAGGTCAAATGTTGGAAAGTGTTGGAACCATTGAGAACTGGAGATGGCATGCCTGATGTAAAGACATCTCAATTTTTAAATGATTAAAATTCAGTGCACTAAACAGCAATTTAGCGTTTTGCAGTCTTTCAAATGGAGAGATGCCCATTAACCAGTGTTACTGTTACCTATGAGGACCTCTCATTAGTCAGAATAGTCTGAATAATATTTTCTAAAAATGCATTTCTTCATTTAAATTTAAGTTTGTCTTAACTTTTTTTTGAGACGGAGTCTCACTCTGTCACCAGGCTGGAGTGCAGTGGCGCGATCTCGGCTCACTGCATCCTCTGCCTCCCAGGTTCAAGCGATTCTCCTGCCTCAGCCTCCCAAGTAGCTGGGGCTACAGATGGGCGTCACCACGTCCAGCTAATTTTTGTATTTTTAGTAGAGACGGGGTTTCACCATGTTGGCCAGGATGGTCACGATCTCTTGACCTTGTGATCCACCTGCTTCATCTTCCCAAAGTGCTGGGATTACCGGCATGAGCCACTGAACCTGGCCTTCTTAACTTCTTAATTACCTCTTAATTACGTATCACTAAGTGTTAAACAGCTACTTTTAAAGTAGGAAGCTTTCACCATAAAGGTATTTAGATACATGAGTGATACTCTTCACAAGAACTGTTTCTACCTTTTGAAGATTTGGCAATTTCAGTTGCTTTTATGGAGGTCAGTATCTGCCCTGTGATACTTGATTGTCTCCACACAATTGCTTCATTTAGGTGCCACATTGTGTCTTCTGTTTGAACCCATTTAAACAAACAAAAGTGGTATGACACTCATGTTAAAATTTAAATAGTTTGTAGTGTTACCAGTCCAAATAACTTTCTGCAGTTGGCTGTTTTTGCTTAGGCACAGCCAATTGCAGCTACACTAAGTCTATTACATGGAGTTGCCGGCAAGGTGAACCTGGAATTGATGGTTCTGCCGCATCTTCGATTTCCGAAACATTCGGAAGTGAAGGAGGTAGAATCCTATTGTTTTTGAAGAGGTGTTGTTTACTAGCATTTTGCTTCTCTCAGAATTGCTTACTAGGATTTTGCCATCTCTCAGAAATAAGTGAAAATTTTAACTATTCCTTAGAATCAGATTCCTTAATTTTCTTAAATACAGGAACAGAAATCTTACTGGTCTGTAAAATTGTAAGTTTGGGAACAAGTTATAAAAATATGCAATGCCTCAAATGATAGAAAATCTGTTCCTTTGTAAGGCAGCCTAATTAATAGATGGACATCAATGATAAACAGTTTTAAGAATGCTATATATATATATATATATAATCTTTACACTTTCTGTTCTGATTATTTCATTCTATCCATAGATAGCATTATTTTTAAACTTCAGAGATTCACTACTTTCTAATTTTCATGGTCATCATAACACCTGTAGACAATGATGCCTTATCCTAACAGCCGTTCAAACCTGCTTGTCCTTACCTAACACAGAGATTAGCTTAAGGTACAAGTAAGAGTAATCTGGAATCAGTCATTACCCTTTTAAAGTTTTGTTTATATTATGGAGCAATAAGTTCTGTGGATTTCCTAAAGCCAGTAGCTCTTACTCTGTCGCCAGGCTGGAGTGCAGTGGCGTGATTTCAGCTCACTGCAATCTCCACCTCCAGGTTCAAGCAATTCTCCTACCTCTGCCTCCTGAGTAGCTGGGATTACAGGTGCCTGCCACTATACCCAGGTGATTTTTGTATTTTTAGTAGAGACAGGATTTCACCATGTTGGTCAGGCTGGTCTTGATTTCCTGACCTCAAGTGATCCACCCGCTTCGGCCCCCTAAAGTGCTGGGACTACAGGCTTGAGCCACCGCGCCCAGTCTGTATCTGCAATCTTGAGTTTGACATTGCCCCCTAGGGCCCCGCGTAGCAGCCTGCCTGTGTCTGTGCTTTCTCCCTAACCCCCAGCTTGAAGCTCCAAGTGCCGATTCTGGACTAGATGAAACTATTAAAATAGGTGATGGCTATGGTCTACTTCTTAAGGTAAAAAACGTGAAAGGATAACATGAGTGGAAATACTAAAACTTTTAATTCATAAGTTGAACAAAATCCAGTGAAAATAGCAACAATGTTAGAAAACAATAGAATGGCGATTTGTGCAATAGTTTTTTGAATGAAACGGAAAAAAGGAAATGAGTAGAGATCCAAAAGTGAAAATACAGATAATGTTTGGCCCTAAACCAACTTTTGTTGCCTTTTGTTCTTGTTTCATTTTGTCAGCGATACCTTGCCTATCTAATTAGTTACTATCTGAGGCAGCTTATTAACTTTTTTCTCTTTTCTTCCTTTCTATATTTCACAAACCTTTCAAGCATCTCATTTATCTCTTCCCCCTGCACAGCTACACAGCGCAAATGTGTAGACCGCTCCCTCATAACTCAGGCCTGTAGCCCCATAAATCATTTACTCTTGCAAGCTGTGTGTCGTGCTCTGAAGCTGGTGGGGCTTCTTCATTTGTTCTGACTCCAGGATATTAAGGACTGAGAAAAACAAAAAATAAACAGAGTGTATAGAGAGTTTTCAGTCTTTTAAAGCTAATTATATAGGCATGAAATGGTGAAATATTTATTTTGATAGGGGCTACAGATCAGACTGGTTTTACCTATTACCGCACAAAAGAATCCCCCAATTTTCAGACTTAATAAATTTTTGCTTAAGAAATGAAACATTCCAGAAATTCTTTTCATGTTTTCATGGTGTCAGGTTTATCACACGAACACGTCACAATATATTGCCAGAGATAAATTCATTAAACTGTGTTTAAGAGACCAGTAGTCTCTTATTGTTTTGAAAGTTTAAAAAAAAGTTTTAATGCAAAGTAAGTTGACTCTTTTTTTTCAGTCCTGTAATGTCTCCACCTTTGTATATCCCATCTATACAAAAGTAATCCGAATACGGATATCTGTATTTCTTATACAAAACATTAGTTACCCAGTTATAAGCTTACAGTTCTCAAGTTTAATTATTTTTGTTGTTGGTGATAAATAAAAGATAAGCAATAAAATTTAACTTGCAGTTGAGCTTTGAAGAAGAGCTCTGTGTCAAGTATCAGGTTTTAGAAAGCACCGTTGTATTTAATGTGTCATTGTACACATTTGTAGTGGTGGGAAGGGAAATTGTTTTAAAACATTTAAAACCAAGGAACTGGAACGTTTTCTTATGATTGCTGGAATTCCATGGAAAGTAGGATAATATAAGTTAGGTAGCCTTTACCCCGCGTTGTTCTGCTTGTTTGAATGTATACCAGATTGCTATGAAGAACAGATTTTCATTGCACAGGGAGGCGGTAGCATAGGTGTCCACAGTGAGTCCCGTAGTCCCCACTTCCTGTGGATGACATCTTTGTTCCATTTGTTATTCATTGTACCCTAGACTTCTCAGTCCAGACACCTTCCAGATTGAGACTTGCTCTAGATATGCCCTCCTCACGGCAGGATGTGACACAAGCTCAGCAATTTGCTTTGTGGTGTTCAACTCCAGAAATTTACTTTGAGCCCGTTGGCATGTTATGTATCATTCCAGTATTATGGCAGGAATGTGCACAAGTGTAAATCATTTGTAGCAGTGCTATGGTGTTACTTTTAGTAGGTTCAACTGACTATTCTGCTTTTTAATTAAATTAAGATCTCATTTTGCAAACAACCTGCTTTCTGGGATTGTTGTTTTCTGGATCAGAAAAAAAATGCCTCTCAGCTGTGAACAAACGAATACTATGGTTTTCTTTATGGGAAATTTCTTTCTCAATAGTCGGACACTGTGTTTATAGCAAAGGGAGTTCCAGCGTCTAAAGAAGTATCAGGGTTGATAGATTCAAATTTCAAATATAGGAAACAGTTTTTGGTGTTTTTAAAGTAATTTAAATGGGGTGGGGTGAAGTGGGGGACGCGGACCTGAGGAAGTTAGAGGAAAAAGATGGCTTCCCTTGAAGGGAACTCAGTTTGCTTCAATGGTTATATTTGTCTCCAGTCTCCTAATAATTATAGTTAATAAAAGTGATAAGGGATTTTTTAAAATTATAACTATATTCAAAGGAAAACCTGATCCTTAATTGTAATTTTTTTCTAGATTGTGTATTTTTCCTTGCCAAATTTATACAACTTTTCTTACAGGTGGTATTTAAATGACAGTGATATTTAAAATGGATTATTAAATAATAATACCGTGGTTTTGCTTCTGTAATTTATCACACACCTTGCACAGTTGACAAGTGTCATCTCAAACAGTATTACAGTCCTCCTTGGGAGACAGGAGAAAACCTAACATCTGTTACATGATCTTAAGCTTCATTTAAAATTCCTTGTTTCATATACTGTTCTAAGTGGTCCATCTTTTGTCTAGAAAGTAAATTTGTTAGTGATTAATAGTCATTCTGGTATAAGAGCTACACATATATCTCAAAGTTTACTGTTTTCAGAAGGTACTTTACTTTCCTAATTAACCTAGTCACTTCTTGTAAAGTAAGATTCAAATGCTTGTCTTGAAATACATTTTTAAATGCCTGACAGATTTTTTTAGTTGCCATTTAATTTTTATCTTTTAAAACATTCCTGCAACATAACCTTTTTAAAAGTAAATTTCACCATATTTCTCTTTAAATAGATTATTGTAATTTAAAATAATATGTCACTGTAGGTAGATCACTGTGAAACCACAAAGGACTATATATATAAATATGTTCATTTCTCTCCTTTTCATTTTCGAATGAGTCTGTATCAATACCCCAAGATTTAAGGAGAGACACCAGAAGAGTTGTATTCAACTTTGCTCAGTTCAACAATGAAATAAGTTAAAGTATCATTTCCTCTCCCTGTCACCTCCTTCTTCCCTGTCGCAGTCCTCATCCTCAAGAGCCTTAAATTCTGCTGATTTGGGCAGGGGAGAGGCTTCCTCGAATCTGAACGCTTTTCAGCTCCAGGTGATAACAGAAGCCAAACTCTAAGATAGTGGAGCGGATCACTAAGCAAAAGCCTCCTGGCTGGGAGTTGGCAAGAATGTGTTTTGAAATGGAATCACAAAGGGGGCGTGATTTGTGGAGCAGCTTGTAAATGACAGGGAAAAATTATCTTCACTTTCAATCACCTCTGCTCTCCTTTTTCCTCATTGGTATGCATGGTCCACTCCTCTGAGGCAGGCTTCCTGACAGTAGAAAAGAAAAACAAAAGGAGGCTTTTCAGCAAGGGGGACAGCCACAGCCCTTGCTTTCAATCAGGAGCCCGACTGGAAAGGGCATTCTCTCCCTCCTTCCCCAAGGGAGGCAGGAGGAGACCGGGCTGGACGGAGGGTGTGGACTTTCCATTTGAATTGTTAGCTATTGTTCAGTGGCATCTTTCTGGATATGCTTTTAGGTCTGTTTCTGGATTCAGCTTTGAAAACGATCCAGTGGGGGCAAACTCTGGTCAGGGCGGTAGACTGAGGATCTCTTCCCCACATGGGGGAAAAGAAAACTTCCTAAGGGCCGGAGCAGTCCTCAAACCAATTGATCTCCAGCTGGGGGGGAAGAAAAATTTATTCTTTGCGAGTCTCTCAGCAGGAGCAGAAAAAACAGCAGGATGGTTTTCTTTCACAGGAACCAGGCATTCACAGATCTCTACAGAGAAATGTTAGAGAAGGCCTCTGAAAACAAAAATGCCTAGATTGTGCAGCTGATCTATTATTTTATTTTCATTGATGATGTTATTTTGTTAGCCATGCTGAGTCGATGAAAGCTGCTGTATTGAAAACTTTTTTCACTGGTGGAAATAAAATCTCCTTATCATATTTCTTCCCTTTAAAGCAGCATGATTGCACATATCCCGTGAAAAGAAAATGTCACAGGGATTCCGCTGCTCCCATGTGACTGAACTACTTGGTAAAGAAGTTGGTTTTACTTGCTGTGGGATTGATTTTAAATTCATCTTTGAATTATCTTCTCTGAGAGCTGTTTCTAGTCAGTGTGTTGAGAATCCCACTTGAGCTGTTAATTTCGTCCTACATGATGTAGTTTAAGAAAACCAAATATTTTATGCTTGGGTTTGAAAGAGGTAAATATTAAATTTATAAGTAGCAATACAACTTTAAATTATATGCTTGATAAAAGATTGAATACATTAGTGTTATCAAAGGGATAATATATGTTCAACCTCATGAATCTATTTGCTAATATTCTATCATGTTTGACCTACAAAATTGGTGATTTCACGTGGTTCAACTCTTATTGATAATCATGCTGAAGTGCACAGGGTAGCGTGTGCTATAGAAAAGGGAGAGCGAACTGGGAGTGGTGGTGCACACCTGTAATGCCAGCATTTGGGGAGGCCAAGGCTGGATGATGACTTTAAGCCAAGAGATTGAGACCAGCCTGGGCAACATAGTGAGACCCCCTCTCAAAAAAAAAAATAATATGTCAGGCGTGGTAGAGCACATGCATAGTTCCAGCTACTCAGGAGGCTGAGGCAGGAGAATCACAGAAGCCCAGGAGTTTGAGGCTGTCATGAGCTATGATTGTGCCACTGCACTCCAGCCTGGGCAGTAGAGTGAGACACTGTCTATACAAAATTAAAATACAAAAGAAAAGAAAAGGGAGGGAGTTACTATTCCCAGAAGAAAGGAGGAATGGAAAGTATGCCTCAAAGCAGATGCACATTACCCCATCAATGCAAATCATTCCTTTATTTGTGAAAGAAACCCAGGGAGCCTGTGTGTGGTTGGAGAGAACAGCATTAGAGAGACAGGGGAAGTGGGAGAGGCAGGGATGGAAGAGGAGGAGAGGAAGGGGAGGAGAAGGCAGAGGAAAAGCTGGGAGGGGAGGGGAAAGTGAGGTGAAGAAGAGGGGAAGGAAGAGGCAGAAGATTTATTGTAATCATTTATGAAGTGAGGATCAAGTAAAATAAAAATGAGAGATGCTTAGAGTAAGAATATATGATTATGTTCATGGTGAAGATGAGACATGAGCTTCAGGAGCTTCCAGGTTATTTAGATGATGCTAAAATGTAA
Organism: Macaca thibetana thibetana; assembly: GCF_024542745.1. Taxonomy (NCBI): domain Eukaryota; kingdom Metazoa; phylum Chordata; class Mammalia; order Primates; family Cercopithecidae; genus Macaca; species Macaca thibetana. Next base: position 160,505,663 of record NC_065581.1, on the reverse strand, counting down.
ATAGTAATCTATGGGATCTTTACCAAAAAAGAAAATTTCCGCTCCTAAGTGTGTTTGCCAAAGTGCTTAGGACTTTATAGTCAACTTTGTGTGCGTAAATTGCTTCCACAAGACCTTGTTCCTCACTATCTCTTTAGTGTAAGTCAGTGGTACATTTGCAAATTATGGATAGGACATAGTGGTTTAAAGGCCTTGCATGACCTAGCAATTTGAAAACCACCTATTCTGCTTTAGAGATGTACCCTAAACGTGGCTTTCAAGAATACATACCACTTGTAATAATTCCTCTCAAAATCATATTGAGGGCATTTTGTGAGTGCTTCTTTGAATTAAGCTGTATTTTCAAAATGTTCCTGGTACAACTTTGACAGACATTGTTCTGGAAGTCTTATGTTCCCCTAAGCAGTCACTGAAGCTTTTTTGTTTGTTTGTTTGTTTTCTGAATATAGTTGGGAAATTTTAGGGGATATTTGCATATTACCTTTTTCTGACAATTTTTGCAACTTGTTAGTCTTAGTTTTTATGTAAGTACCCCAACTGGTAGCAGATATTTTTCTAATGGACTATTATATTTATTTTCATAAGATCCATGTGACTACTAATGAGGGAATCAGCAGGATGACAAAACTGGTTCAAAAGAAGATATGAGAGTAGGAATTTTATATAGTCAGATGAAAAAGAAATGCTGAAATTAAATTGAAAAGATATAGATATCATAGTGGCTAACATCCTACTGGATACTAAAACTTTTTAACTTGATAAAAATATTGATCATCTGATTTTATCACTTTTTTTAAAAAATTGGGAACCCAAACTTTAAAAGGTGCAAAATACCTGGGCCCAAATGAATAGAAAATGTAGTAAGTTTAATGAAGTTACATTTCTCTAGAGAGTCAGAGAAGATTTAGTGAGGTTTGCTCTAGCAAGACGTTAACACCTCAATCTTTTTTTTTTCTTATTTCACATTTTGAGTAATTTTTCTTAATAATAATGCCATCTATTTGGGGAAGTAAAATTGTAAAAGTATTTTATAGTGTATTTTATACCCTGTAACTGTGTCAGTCATTAGCCCTTCATTCACATTTTAATTATGACTAGCAGGTGATAAGAATTGAGATCTGATTCTTTGTTACGTAATACTTTTAAGACAATTACGTGGAAGACAGTTGTGATTGACTCTTTTGATCTTTGAAGTTGATGCATGAAATCAGATGGTGAGTTTGGGGCCTACTGGTTGTTTGATTTTAATGGGTAATGATCTTCATTTGAAACATCTGCTACAATGAACTTGACATTTGCAATAATAACATATCAGCATACTTAATGACTATATTACATTTGCTTCCACAATGTGGGAGGCCAACCAAAGCTACTGTTTTATGAATAAAGCCTCTTTGTACAATTTTATGAAAGGCTAAACTCAAAATAACTTGGAGCACATCAGGAGCAGCAGAGGTCTATTGGTGAACAGTTTCCCTGGACCGTGTTAGCCCCTGGCATTATGTAGCTGAAGCTTCAGTGACCTCTTAACAGGTTTACTTCAATCAGGTCAACATCTAGCATCTTTGTGTTAGATAACATTATTTTAAGTGAGTGAGGGCAAGAGCAATGAGAGAATAGAGTAGTCCCAAAGTCTAGATTGCTTTGGAAGTGGGCAAGGGTAAGTCTGCATGGGAATATAAATGGGAGCATTTCCAACCCTCATTTAGATCACATGATCTAGTAACTGTCAGCACAAAATTATCAAAACTTGGAGTGTCCTGGAAAATCTACAATTTTGGTCAACCTTATTATGGTTCTTAAATCTGGCAGAGAATTGGAATCGTTATTAAACTTTCAAGAATAGCTTCCTAGACCCATACCAGATCTACTAAATAAAAATACTGGGGTGGGGAGGGAGGTAGGAGAGTGAAGATGTTATCTGTATTCTGAAAAGCTCCCCATTAGGAAGTGGTGGCAGCCCTGCACCCATGTGGAAGGGGGGAGGAGAAGCTGGCAGGTGGTGCAGACACTGACTTTGCTACCTACCTCAACTTTTCATGGTGGATAGTGTGCTCCTATCTCTTCTCTTCAAGGAGGGTTCCCAGGGCCTTGATAACAATTAGGCTGTTGACCTCAGTCTATGTTTATTCAATGGAGTGACTCCCACACCACATGGTATAGTCACAGTGCTTGTAAAGACACAACCAGGTCAATAATTGAGAAATTGTGTTTCATAGAATATTTGCTACACAGATACATTGAAACACAGAGGTCAAATGTAGCTAGGAAATGCCCTGTAGGGAGTCTGTATCTAAGTGTTGCATTCTTTATGATATTTGTTGAAGATGTTGAATGGTGTGTTTTTCTGGAATAAAGTTCACATTGAACTCTTGACTAGAGAAGGTTAAGAGTACTACTGTTGGTGCAGTATGCACAGTGGTTCTGAGGATTCTAGAGTTGGACTCTTTGGATTTGAACTCCAGTTCCAACTCTTGCAGCCATCTGACTTCGGCCAAGGTCAAAATTTACCTCTCTGTTTTAGTGTCCACATCTGCCTATTTGGAATAACAATAGCAACGATTGTACACGGTTGCAGTGAAGGTTGAGTAAGTGAATGCATGAAAAGTGTTGAGTTTGGTGCCTGGCACATAAAAAGCACTCACTAAATGGTAGCCGTCATTAATCAAAGTGAATTGGATACAAATCGTACCTAGGGAATGATAATGCTCCCTGTGTAAAGCTGGTTCCAAATCACTATTGTGATGTTCAGCCCAGCAGGAGGGTCCATTCCATTGCTTGCTTGTTGATGCCATCTTTTTATTTGTTGCTTCGTAGTTATATATTTACATACAGGTGTGTTAGTTTGCTGGGACCGCCATAACTAACTAAATACCACAGACCGGGTGGTTTATATGTTCTCCCGGTTCTGGAGTCTAGAACTCTGAGATCACTCTGGGTTTACTCTGAGTGCACAGTGCAGCAGGTGTTTTTTCCTGAGGCCTCTCTCCTTGGCTTGCAGATGGCATGTTCTCGCGGCACCCTCACGCAGCGTTTCTTCTGGGCTCCTGCATCACCGGTGTCTCTCTTGTCCTAATCTTGCCTTCCTATAGGGACACCTTTCAGATTAGATTCGAGTCCCCCCTAATGGGTTCCTTTTAACGTGATCACCTCTTTAAAGGCTGTTTCCCCCAAAACATTCTGAGGTACCCGACTTTAGAGCTTTAGCATGTAAATGTTGGGGGTGACACGGTTCCGTTCATAGCACCTGGCACCTGCATTCCCATCACTACACTGTGGACTACACGGTGAGTTCCTTGGGGGCAGAATGTATCATCTTCTTCTCTCGAAGTCTTGTCTATCAGAGACCCTCAAAGGAGTATTTACTGTACATTGAATTCACGCAAATGTCCAAGCATGTGTGAGGGCGACTTAGGGAGACCCCTGCAGGTGACTTTGATGCTTGGTCTCTGTGACTGGACATAGGTCTGTTTTGGGGAAGTTGTTTCTCTTTTGTAAGATCTGCCATTACAGAAATAGTCTATTCCATGTTCTCCCTAGAGATTTAGGATATTTAGATAATAATACTGAAAGTCTGCATTGGAAGATGTCCAAGGGTCAGAACAGGCTACCTCACTCCTTTTTTTTTTTGATTTTTTATTTTTGTTTTTGTTTTTGCTTTTGGCTTTTTTTGAGACTGAGTCTCACTCTGTCGCCCAGGCTTGAGTGCATTGGCACGATCTGAGCTCACTGCAACCTCCGCCTCCTGGGTTCCGGCCATTCTCCTGCCTCAGCCTCCTGAGCAACTGGGACTACAGGCACCCGACACCACGCCCTGCTAATTTTTAAAAATTTCATTGTCTTTTTATTTTTAGTAGAAACGGAGTTTCACCGTGTTAGGCAGGATGGTCTCGATCTCCTGACCTCATGATCCACCCACCTCTGCCTTCCAAAGTGCTGGGATTACAGGCGTGAGCCACTGCGCCCGGCCTACTCCTTCTTTTGAGTTGTCTCTTAAAGGCTTTAAGAACTCCTCAGGACACATGCAGAGGCTGACCTCTGAGCTGGGCATATTGTGAAACGTTCGTGGTATTTTGTTTTTATGGCATTTTTGCTGATCCAATCCCAAGCAAACCCTTCTTGCATTAATAATATAGGCCTAGTGCTTGGTTTCATTTCTATTTTGTATATATAGAGATCTATGACGGAAAGCAAGCATTGGATTCTATGTTGCTAAAAGTATTTCCTTACTTGGTGTGTGGCTGTATGTTCACCTTTTAAAAAATCATAAGTGGCCGGCCGCGGTAGCTCACGCCTGTAATCCCAGCACTTTGGGAGTCCGAGGCGGGCGGATCACCTGAGGTCAGGAGTTCGAGACCAGCCTGCCCAACATGGCAAAACCCCATCTCTACTCAAAATACAAAATTAGCTGGGTGTGGGGGCGTTCACCTGTAATCCCGGCTACAGGTAGGAGAATTGCTTGAACCTAGCAGGTGGAGTGAGTGGAGATTGCGCCACTGCACTCTAGCCTGAGCGACAAGAGTGAAACAAACAAACAAAAAACCTGTAAGTGTTGGCTTCAAGCCTTTGCCAAATTTCAAAATGTGAATGTACTGTTTGGAATCTTAAAGGACATGCTCCCAGGTATTTGGCAAATTTCTAGACCCAATATCCTTTGGGAGGAAGCACTGAGCTCTTTGCTAGTGAGGAAGAGAAAAGGATTCTTTTCTTCCCTCCTCTCCCCTCCCCCCCCCCTCCCCTCCCCTCCCCTCCCCTCCCCTCCCCTCTCCTCCCCTCCCTTCCCATCTCTTTCCCTCCCCTTCTCTCTCTTTTTATACGAAGTCTCACTCTGTTGCCCAGGCTGGAGTGTGATCTCGGCTCACTGCAACCTCCATCTCCTGAGTTTAATTCCCCGGCCTCAGCTTCCTGAGTAGCTGGGATTACAGGCGCATGCCACCACATCCACCTAATTTTTTGTATTTTTAGTAGAGATGGGGGTTTCACCAGGTTGGTCAGGCTGGTCTCAAACTCCTGACTTCATAATCTACAAGCCTTGGCCTCCCAAAGTGTTGGGATTACAGGCGTGAGCCACCACACCTGGCCAAAAAGGATTATTTCTAAACTGACAGATGAAGCAGCAAATTGCCAGCCAACCTCTATTTTATCTATTAGGATAGGGAACACCTACTGGGATACCAGGCAAAATCACAAGGCGAATGGTTTGGTTTAATGCCATGAAAAAAATAGGTAAGCCTTGATCACCAGGACTTTATGGATAGAGGAGAAAGAGAAGTAAAAACTGGCATAGATTTTTAATGCTGGCCAGTGAGGACCGTGGTGGTCACATGTCACTAAGGTACTGGCCAGACTTGCTCTTCCTTGGGCAATACCTCATGACCCTTTTCCAGTTCATCCCAGGTCCCTTTTCCCATGGCCCTGCTCCCAGCTCGCTGCAGCCCTCAACAGTCACCTGGACCCATTTGCCTGAAATGTTCTTCTGACAATGGCCTTCCTCCCACAAAACTCCATGATTTCCCTGCCCATGTCATTATGACGCCTTGTATCACTCCCCACTCTAATCCCATCCAAACTTTGAGGCTGCCTTGGAACTTGATCCAGTTCTGTCCTCAGATGGAACACTTTTTTCCCCATTCCTGAATCCAGGAATATGGTGACGATTCCAGGGATTCAGTAACTCTTTCTGACACCTGTGTCAGGCTGTGTTTTAGGTGTGGGGGTTACAGCTTCACAGCGGAAAGCAGTCCCCCGTGCCCTCCTGGAGCCTCCTTTTAAAGAGGGAAGGCTGACAACAGACAAGATCAATCCACCAGATACGCACAGTGGTATTTTACATGGTGATATATGCTATAGATAAAAATAAATCTCGCCTGGGACAGGAAGTGGAGAGTGCAGTTCTAAATAAGGTGGAGTGGTCGACCTCATTGACAAGAAGCCATCTGAGTAAGGATGCAGCCAGGGTGAGGGAGTGAGGCACGGGGCTGTGTGGGGAAGAGAGAGATTAAAGGAGCAGCAAGCCCAAAGGTTCCGAGGAGGCAAGCATTTGCTGGCAGGAGAAGCTGGAGGCCGGAGTGAGTGAGGAGAGCTGGAGGCAAGCTATGAGTGACAAAAGGTGCCAGATGGTGTTGGGCCTTGTGAGTTGAAAGAATTTCACATTCATGGACGTGCTGTAAACCAACGGTGAGAAGAAGAAGTTGGCCTGTTATGTTGAGAACAAAGCAAGGCAGAAAAGACATAAATCTGGGAGTTAGGATCCAGACAATGTTTAAAGCCTTGAGACTGGATGAGATCTTCATGGGGATCTGAGTTCAGACCATCCCAACACTGGCCCAGATATCCCTAACACCCTTAACAGAAATACATGCATAACAGGGACGTGCACAGTGGCTCATGCCTGTAACCCCAGCACTTTGGGAGCCTGAGGCTTGAGCCAGGAGTTTGAAACCAGACTGGGCAATACAGCAGGCCCTTGTCTCTAAGAAAACTAAAAAACAATCACTCAGATATGATGGCATTGTAGCTACTAAGGAGGCTGAGGCAGGAGGATCACTTGAGACCTAGAGTTTGAGGCTTCAGGCTTCAGTGAGCTGTGATCACACCACTGTGCTCCAGCTTGGGCAACAGAGCAAGACCCAGACCCTGTCTTAAAAAAAAAAAAAAAAAAAAAAAAGGAAATAAAAGAAATACATATAAATGACAAGGAAAGACACAAACCCCTACTATTCCTGGTTTATTGTATAGTGCTTTACTTAAAGGAGGTTGAGTGGACACACATATTTTAACTTTTCCTTTTTGCGGGGGGCGGGTAACCCTAACGTCTTATACCCTGAGACAATGAATTAAGTTAAGCATCCTCAAGAGTGAGATGTCTGCATTTGTTTTACCAAGAGGGAGTAGGGGGCAACTGTGAGTGGGAAGTGGAAAGTGGGGAAACAGCCTTGTGTTCTGGTAGATTCCTATTGGAGAAAGGTACATATGGCTGTTAATTTCCTTAACTTTGTATGCCTGAGCATGGTTGGCAAATGTTGGAATAATACTGCTTATTGGAATGACACTGTGGTTTAATACTGGTTTTTTTTTTTTTTTTTGAGACAGAGTCTTACTCTGTCACCCAGGCTGGAGTGCAGTGGTGCAATCTCAGCTCACTGCAATCTCTGCTTCCCGGGTTCTAGCAATTTTAGTGCCTTAGCCTCCCGAGTAGCTGGAATTACAGGCGTGTGACACTACACCTGGGTAATTTTAATTTTTGTTTTTTAGTAGAGACTGGATTTTGTCATGTTGGCCAGGCTGGTCTTGAACTCCTGGCCTTAGGTGATCCACCTGCCTTGGCCTCCCAAACTGGTGAGATTACTGGGATGAGCCACGGTGCCCAGCCAACACTATGGTTTGAAATACTCAGAATAATCTCTAAAAGTTGCTTAAAGCTGGTTAAAAAGTTATCCAGTCCAAAATAACTGCTTCTGTGGAAATTGGTCTGATTATATTTACTATCTTGACTCAGGTTTGATAAATTCTATTTTCTTTTCTTTTTTTTTTTTGAGACAGAGTCTGGCTCTATCGCCCAGGCTGGAGTGCAGTGGCTAGATCTCAGCTCACTGCAAGCTCCGCCTCCCGGGTTCACGCCATTCTCCTGCCTCAGCCTCCCGAGTAGCTGGGACTACAGGCACCCGCCACCTCGCCCGGCTAGTTTTTTGTATTTTTTAGTAGAGATGGGGTTTCACCGTGTTAGCCAGGATGGTCTCGATCTCCTGACCTCGTGATCCACCCGCCTCGGCCTCCCAAAGTGCTGGGATTATAGGGATAAATTCTGTTTTCTTAAAAAGTTGTCCATTTAATTCAAGTTATTAAATTTACAAAGAATTGTGCAAAGAAGTTCTTTCCCTCATATTTGCCATTCTCCTTATTTTAATTTTGTATATTTGCTTTCTCTTTCCTTATATTAGTTTGAAGCTTATTGATTAAAGATGATGCTCAGCTTACAATGGTTTGACATGATTTTTTGAGTTTTCAGTGGTGCAAAAGTGATAGGCATTCAGTAGAAACCGTACTTCAAGTACCTGAACAACCATTCTGTTTTTCACTTTCAGTATTCAATAAATTACATGAGATATTTAGCACTGTATTATAAAATAGGCTTTTTGTTAGATGATTTTGCCCAACTATAGGATAATGTAAGTGTTCTGAACACATTTAAAGTAGGCTAGGCTAAGCTATGGTGTTCCATAGTTAAATGTATTAAATGAATTTTTTGACATGATATTTTCAACTTACAATGAATTTTTGGTAATACAAACATATTGTAAGTCAAGAAGCAGCTGCATAGGTTTTTTCCCCCACTAAAGAACTAGGTTAATTTGATGTTTCTGCTGTTTTGCCCGTTTTCTAATTCAGCAATTTATATTTTTTATCTTAATATTCTTTTTTTCTGACTTTTATGATTATGTTGTTTATATATATTTAATCATAGTTCTGTCTTCATTTACCGCATTTTGACATGAAAGCGTACTTTTTATTCCTTATTTTTAAAAACACTTGTTTTTGAAACTATGAATTTCTCTCTGAGCATCAGTTCAGTTGCACAGCGTGGGTTGCCTTGTGTTGCGTTTCCATTATCATCAATGTTTTTACTGTATTCTGTGATTTTCATTTGGATTTCCTATTTTATTCAAGAGTCACTTAAAATAATTACTTTAAATTAATAACTATCAGTTATTTTTGCTTTATTTATTTCTAAGTGTATATTACATTGTACTCAGAGTATGATGCACATAGTAGTTCCCCCATTCAAATTAATCAATTTTTGGGGGGGGCCTGATATGCGGTCTCTTCAAGGAAATGACTGTTCCATAAGCATTTGAGAAAAGATGTATCCTCTGTTTTAAGAATGTACTTCCTCTGCTTCCCACCCATCTACCTTTCCTGGTTCACCTCCCATTTTAAAGAAATGCGGTTATCTTACAGTCAGGACAAAGTGCACTAAACTGTTATCCATTACCCTAAAATCCACAATGTTTTCAGTCTTAGTTCTATAATAATAGCTTAATAAAGCTAATGATAGTTCGGTTTTTTCCAAAAAATTTTATGAGAACAATATTCAACATGCTGCGTTACTTTTCTTGGAACACTCTTTCCTTGTGTGTGTGTTTTTTTTTTTTTTTTTTTGGTGTCATTTTAGTATATTTTTGATATTTACATGTTGATATGGGAAAGTTAGAGGTATTTCTGACTTATTTCTCCACGTAAGTGAATTGATCTTTCTGCTTGGCTGTCCAGAAGATTCTTTTACTCCACAAACCGATCATTTTAATAAGTTATAAACTGGTGTTGTCTACAGGTCATTTTATTTTTATTACAATGTGTTATTTCCATATGTAGATTCAAGTAGATTCAAATCTTCTTTGCTTTCTTTTCTTTTCTGTTTTTTTTTTTTTTTAGATAGAGTCTTGCTCTGTCACCCAGTCTGGAGTGCAGTGGCACAATCTCAGGTCACTGCAAACTCCATCTCCCAGGTTCAAGCGATTCTCCTGCCTCAGCCTCCCAAGTAGCTGGGATTACAGGCGCCCGCCACTATGCCTGGCTAATTTTGGTATTTTCAGTATAGATGAGGTTTTACCATGTTGGACCAGGCTGGTCTCAAACTCCTCACCTCAGGTGATCCGCCCACCTTGGCCTCCCAAAATGCTGCAATTGTAGGCGTGAGCCACCGTGCCCAGCCTCTTCTTTGATTTCTTTTTTTTCCAAATCATACAAAAGTGTTTAGCTCACTTTTCTTTTTTGTCTTTTTCCTTGTAGTGCTTTTTGCAGTGAGTTTGTACCTTTGTGTCACTTCTCATCTCATTTTTATTTTTTCAGTTGCTCCTTAAGTTTCTGTTACCTCTCCAGCTCTTGTATTTCTGCTCTATTGTCTCGTTTCGTAGATGCAACTGCTTTGTTGATTGATTGTTTGGTTTTCATTTCTTGCTAGAACAGGTTGCCAGAGAGTTCTGTTGAGTTACAACATTTTTCTGATGAGATTTCTTCATCTATAAATGGACTTTTTCTTGTAGTATGTTTGTATAGATTGTGTGCATGCATGCATACATGCATGTGTGTGTGTGTGTGTGTGTTATTCAACATTGAATACTTGGGTTTCATGGTCATGTATTGTGGAGGGGTGTCCTGTATGTGGTGGGGAGTACAGCAGTAGTCCACCTGCTATTCTAGTATTGCTCACTTTCTTACTCTCTGCCTCACTGATACAGACTGCTTCTTCCAACTGTGGCCTTGCTGTGTGATTATTAATTTTAACCTGCCTCCTCTGTTACTCCAAACCAAATTTGATCTGGTGGGGCCATCCACCTGCTGGCTTACCCCATTCTGATTTTGACCCCTCAGTGTTCCCCTCACTTTCAGGAAGATATCTCTCCATGACAATATCTCTGACTTCCTTCCACAGTTCCTACCCAATTGCTATTGCTTATGTGGCTTTCACATTCATTTTAGAGCTTCACCAACAAGATGAAAAAAAGTGGGGAGGGGATTGTTCCTTGGTAAGGGAAAATGCTGTTTTTCCATCCCCTCTTGTTGATAGAAGTTTCCCCAGGAGAATTTTTATTGTCCCGTTTTTCGTAGTCCCATTTTTCATAATACTTCCTGATAATCGTGTTTATGTTTTAAGTCATGTGAAGAATTTATTTTGCCGAAGTAAAAATTTACATCTTCTAGTTTCTTTTTCTTCAGTTACCATGTTAAATTACTGGATCAATATTAAAGATTGCCCACTAGAAAGTAGCCCTCCTAAATAGAATATCTGGAGAAATTAGTGAAAATTAGTTGTGGCAAGTAGGACTGTGTCATTTGCCACATCATTTAATATACACACAGATTCCTAGTAGAGAAAAGGAGATTTGCATATTTGTTTCTCTGGATATCAAGTGAAGATCCTCATGAAGTTAAAAGATCTGGCTGGCCCAGGTGCAGTGGCTCACGCCCTGTAATCCCAGCACTTTGGGAGGCTGAGGCGGGTGGATCACCTGAGGTCAGGAGTTCAAAACCACCCTGGTCAACTGGTGAAACCCAGTCTTTACTAAAAATACAAAAATTAGCTGGGTGTGGTTCTGGGCGCCTGTAATCCCAGCTACTCAGGAGGCTGAGGCAGGAGAATCGCTTGCACCCCAGAGGCAGAGGTTTCAGTGAGCCGAGATTGTGCCATTACACTCCAGCCTGGGTGACAAGAGCAAAACTCCATCTCAAAAAAAAAAAAAGAAAAAAGAAAAAGAAAGATCTGGCTGAAGCTGTCTTACTCTTTATAATAGCATGTATATGTAGATATTCTTTTTTTTTTTTAAAAAAAACATAATAACTACCTATGATAATAACTGTGGAAAAATGAAGTTGATGTTATAAAGCTTTAATCAGTAAGCCAGATGTTAGTTAGGAATTGATACTAGAAGCCTTTTATATGTTTTTCATGTTTGTATTATATAGCACTCTGGGATTTTAAATTTTAAAGTATTTGCTTTATGTTGCAAGCGTTAAATAGAACTTATATAGTAAATTGATTCATAGTGAATTTTTGTTTAGTTTCTTTTCCTCAAATTTGAGAAAATCTTTTTTTTTTTTTTTTTTTTTTGAGTCAGAGTCTTGCTCTGTCACCCAGGGTGGAGGGCAGTGGTGAGATCTCAGCTCACTGTAACGTCCAGGTACTAGGCTCACGTGGTTCTCAGGCCTCAGCTTTCTGAGTAGCTTGGCTTATAGGTGTGAGTCACCATGCCCAGATAGTTTTTGTATTTTTACTAGAGATGGGGTTTCACTATATTGGCCAGGCTGTTCTTGAACTCCTGACCTCAAGTGATCCACCCACCTTGGCCTCCCAAAGTGCTAGGATTACAGGCATGAGCCACTGTGACCGGTGAAATCTTACATTTCTACTGCTGAGTTTACTCTTCTGCCTCAATAAAAATGGGTAAGGAGCTCCCCAACACTCAATGTCGGTGGTGACAGTGCAGGAAATAAGTAGCTTTTCTAGACCTCCTTAACATGGCTGGAAGAGCTCATGGATTGGAGTGTTTCGCTTTTTATTTATTATAGTTGATCCTCTTAAACAAATTTTAAATTTCTGAAGCAAGGACCATGTTCTATTTGCTTGTCTCCAGCTTCTGCATTTCCATCTACCTTCAAATATCTAGTATAGCCTTGTGCATATAGAAGATGTATTAGCTACGGCTCTTTCAATTACAAGAAGCAGAAATCCAGCCAGACTGGCGTAAGCGAAAAAGAGAGTTTGTTGGATTAAATATTTGAGTTCCTGGCATTAATGTTGGCCTAGACATGACTTAATCCAGGTGCTCAAAGTTAATTCAGACATCTCAAATCTGTTGATATTCCTGAGTTTGCTGCTTTTTCTTACCTTCCTGAACAGTAGCTAAATGCAGAGAGTTCACGGAATCATTTAACAATAATTAAGCAATTTTTCTGGAGTTTACCTCATTAAGTCAGCTGTGTCCTCTTGGTGACAGAAAGGCATCATAAGCTTCAGGCTTACATTGTATCAGTTTAGCAAACCTAGTGGGAAGAGAAGTCCTCCTTCTCAATAGTTCCAGCAAAAGTCATAGGAGTGACCCTTATTGGGCTGTCCTAGGTTGCATACTGTTTCCATCACCACCACGGCCGTGGTAACGAAACATGTGGATAGGCCAACCCTAGTCAAACCCTATGCCTGTGTGTATATTGTGTGTGTGTTCATGCGTGTGTGTTTAGGGGATACATTAGACCAACTTGAACCTAAACGTATTAGACTTGTGGTTTCTCAGAAGTCAGTGAAGTTGTTCTTACCAAAAAAAGGAGACAGAATTCTGGGCAGGTAAAAACACAGTAAATATGATTGCTTCTTTTGTATAAATGTGTGTGTGTGTGTGTGTGTGTGTGTGTGCACGTGCATATTGGCGGGGGGTGATTAATTTATACCGATCTTACACTGGCCTTTATCAGCACAGAAAATTATGTTTCTGTAACAAATATGCCAAAGTTCCAGTGGCTTTACACAACAACAACAAATGTGTTTCTAACACAAGTGATGGGTCCAGAGTGGGTCTGCTTGATGTAGGACCACAGGCTCCAGGCTGACTGCGGCTCCACCGTGACAAGTTGCCACAGTCACAAAGACAGGGAAGAGTTGGCGTCTTATGCTCTGGCTGGGAGGTGATACCCATTGTTCCACCTTATTAGCCAGAACTAGTGACAAGTCCCACCCAACAACAAAGGGACTAGCTGGCTCAGTATTCTATGTGGCAGGGCAGCAAGGAGTGCTGGACAACACTAATGCTGACTGCACTCCTGTTCAGAGACTAGAAACACATCCTCAACTACTCCGAATCCTAAGATGACAATCCACTTGTCATTTCAGAGAAATTTATTCTTTCAAAACATTCTAAAACTCCTACAGCCCCAACTGGTTTAGTACACAAACATACAAAATTGCCCGGCAGCATTCCAAGGACTGCCTGGAAGTGAAAACAAAAGCTCTGCAACAGTAACTCTTAACTCACCCTAAGGCCTTGCGCAGAACTCATTAGGCTTCCAGAAATGATTCGATTCGCTTTGTGTATATTCAGTTATTCATATATGAACGACGTATTCATGTGTCCATTTACTGAGCACTTACTGTATACCAGGAAAGGTGCCTGGTGCATTGGGTACAGCACAGTGCCTGAGTTCTACAACTCAGTGTCTAGTGAGGAAGACAGAATTTAAACTGGATAATGCTGTGTTTGAAGAAATGTTAATAACTCAGATAATAAATTTTAATCTTATATGTATGCTCAGCTAGACAGACTAGGCGTGAGAGTCAGCCCTTTATTTTAAAGCATATGAACCTTGAAATTCAAATTGCTCAACTGCACAACCCCAGGCGACAGTGGGCATCTGGAATATGAACTTTCTTGCTTCTTTTTTTTTGCAAACAAAGGAGAATTTCTTGTAATTTTGGGGTTTGTATCAGTGTCTATGGCTGCATAATGAGATACTTCAAAATGTACGGCCTAGGACAATAGTCACACATTATCTTTCGTGGTTTGTGTAGGTCTGCAGTTGTGGAGACTGCTGGGTGATTCTTGATTTGGGTATCTCATGCAATGGCAGTTAGATGTCAGTGAACTACATTCATCTGAAGACTTAACTTCCAACGTGGTTGAATCACATCGTGCATGTGGCAAACTGATGCTGGCTGTTAGCCGAGAGCCCTCAGTTCTCCTCTGTGTGGACCTTTCTGCAGGACGGTATCTGTGTTCCCATGGCATGACAGCTGGCTTCCCCTGGATGAGCAATCCAAATGTTCAAGTGGCAGCTGCATTCCTTTATATGACCTAGTCCATATTATTACCGCTGCTATATTGTATTGATCACATAGGGCAGCCATAATTCATTGTGGGACGGTATTATGCAAGAGTGTATCTACTAAGAGGCACATCTTGAAGGCTGGTTATCACAGAGTAACTTCTGGCTGGCCTCAGACAGGACGTCTCTTTCTATATTAATGAAATTACATAGGTGAGTTGATTGAGGTAGTATATCTTTTACATAGGGGTTCACAACCTTCAAATTTGCATGCTTCTTTGTTAGCTTTTTACTGCAAATAGATACTAAGGCAAATAATAAGACAACCCCTGGCTTTCATCCAGATGTCACAGGGAAGCATACAACATTCAAGGTCCAATTAATTACACTAGGAAAACGAGATGCAAATGCTCTTCTTTAAACTTTAAGTATATACAGGATTTAAGTGTTTATCATAACCACAGTAACCTCTATAGGCTGCTTTTCTATTCACTTAAGTGATGTGCTACACTTCTTGGGTACAGAATTTACACTGCATCGCGGAGTTCTCAGTAAATTAGTGATGTGTTTATTTTCCAAAAGCAAAATTAATACCTTTCACTGGGACTTCCTGAGATAAGGCTTTTGGATGTATCACATATGCTATCGTTTCTACAGGAAAGCCTGTTACAGGTACATGAAACGAAATTTCTACAGGGAAGCCTTTCATCTATAATGGCACTATGATGGCTTTTTTGAAGTGTTCCAAATATTACCTTCCTAAGGAAACAATAAAAAGCTATCCTTCCTAGCCTGCAGCCACAGACTATCTTGTAGTAGTGACTAGGTGGATCTATTACAATTACATCGAGCACTCAGTTAACCTTAAAAAGGTTTGAGTTGGTAGGAACTCCAGATAAGGATTACATAGAGTAACACATATTTGTGTATCACACCCTGAGCTCATAGAAGGAAGTGTTCATTTTAGGGCAGGACCTTTCTTTTCTTTCTTTCTTTTTTTTTTTTTGAGACTGAGACTCACTCTGTCGCCCAGGCTGGAGTGCAGTGACGCAATCTCATCTCACTGCAAGCTCCGCCTCCCGGGTTCCCGCCATTCTCCTGCCTCAGCCTCCCTAGGAACTGGGACTACAGGCGCCCACCACCACGCCCGGCTAATTTTTTGTATTTTTAGTAGAGACGGGGTTTCACCGTGTTAGCCAGGATGGTCTCGATCTCCAGGGCAGGACCTTTCCAAGGGAAAGCAGAATGCACTCACTTTGCCCAGAGCTCCCTAGCATTGCAGAGGACCTTTTGCACTGCACCTCCTCTTCTGAATTACCTAACCTTTATAGTCCTAAAATGAAAACAAGAAAGTGAGATTTTTGAACAAGTGTATTCTCATTATGCTTAAAGGAATTCTTTCTCAAATATGTAAATGTTTGTTAATATTACGGGAAAATAGGAAATACAAGCTAGATTATAAGTTACTACAATGTAATAAAAGTTTTAGAAACTTTTGAAAATACATAATGCCTTGCTAACCATATAGAAACATTTGAAAAGGTTTCCAAATAAACTTAGTTTTGTATATCTTTTGTCATCAAAATGACCATATAATCATGTCTGAAAAATAATATGGTTCAGTGAGCAACCAAAATTTTTTTATCTGAGCTACTGGTATAGGAAATGTTTTTAATTTTAACTAAATCTAAAGGATTATTTTCTAAATTGTGGTAAAGTTGATTATTGGCTGTCTCCCAGAAGAAAAAACCTGTGACATTTATGATGCTCCTGTGGTCATACAACTATTTTAAGTAATGTAAATCCAAAAATAAATTTGCTAGATAAAATTTATTATTTTCTCTTACCACAATATCATGTTGAATGACTCTAGCTAATTTAATAATTTAATAACAATTGTCTAGATACTACATTATGCCATTCCAGTTACGTGGTAGTTGGTGGTATTAGGTAAAAGTGAATAAGATCGTACATGCAAAAGTTCATCTCTATTGTCTTGTTTATGGGTTCACATTTACAGTTTCAATATGAAGCCTAGAATGTCTTTTCTGTCCTCTAAGAATCTCCTAGCCTCGGCTGGGTGCGGTGGCTCACACCTGTAATCCCAGCACTTTGGGAGGCCACGGCGGTTGGATCATGAGGTCAGGAGTTTGAGACCAACTCCTGGCCAACATGGTGAAACCTTGTCTCTACTAAAAATACAAAAATTAGCTGGGTGTGGTGGCAGGCACCTGTAATCCCAGCTACTCAGGGGGCTGAGACAGGAGAATCGTTTGAACCCTGGAGGCAGAGGTTGCAGTGAGCTGAGAGTGCGCCATTGCACTCCAGCCAGGGCAACAGGGTGAGACTCTGTCTCAAAAAAAAAAAAAAAAAAAAAAAAAAGAAAAAAGAATCTCCTAGCCTCACCCAGTATCAACTGTAGCACATGATTGTGCCAGAACAGTCACCCGGTTACTGGAGCCAGCTTGGGTGAAAGGAGGACTCATGTGAAATGCATAGAGCTTCAGCCAAGCATCATGGAATTGCTGCATGGTGGCCCTAAAAGTGCTCAAGATGTTAATTTATATGCCTAGTCAGAGACAGCTCAGCAGTGAGCCTGGATCAGATATGCTCCTGGTCTTTGAAGCCGAACATCTATGTTGGTATATTTAACTCGTTTCAAGTGTGTATTCTCAAATACAAGTGTCCTTACAGGTAATAGAAATAAAGAGCAACTTTCATTAGAATTTTTATACTTTAGCAATGATAGGCTGAGTTTTTAAAATGTAGAAAATTAATTCAAGGAGCTTACAGTGTGGCATCAATGTAACATTAGGCATTAGGCCAAACTAAAGACTTAGAAATAGTGGTTGAGTCCACTTTGTCTAAAGACTGCAAATGTTGGCCTCAATCTATATGCTTTGCTGGCATTATTGGTTTGCCTAATTCACCTGTAAATACAGAATAAATTACAGTTCCATAAATAGCAGTACATGATCTTTTGCCATAACAGGAATGTGTATCTACTGGACTAGACTTGAGTGAAAGTAAAATTAAGTCATAGAATCACAGAACAATGGTATCATCAAAGGAAGGCAAGTGGGAGCAGGAGAGCTGATGCACCAGCTTGTATATAGATTCTAGTAGAGAGAGATAGAGATGGAGGCTTACCTGGGATGAACACAAAAGTTAGGAGAAAAAGAACCAAAACCTTCTGGCCTCCTTTGACCTCTTGGAAAGGCTCTGTGTAGTCTCCATGTGGACTGTATCAGGAGGCCCTCTGGCCTGAGCAGACCTTATGCTATTGTTGCCTTTGAAGACCAACAATAATGAGAGAAGAAATAATGCAAGTGCAGATGCAAGAAAGCTTTTTTTTTTTTTTTTTTTTTTTTTTTTTTAAAAGATTTTAGGCATATTGCTTTTCTTCTACTGGATAAGCAATGAAAACGGTGCACAACCAAGGAATTTATGAACTAATCAATAGCATCCAAAAGGAAAAAAAATCATGAAATGGCAGTATTAAGAAAAGTGAAGAATGTTAAAATACATAGGACAGTATCATAAAGATATACAGACTACCTAAAATCCATAATCTTAGCCAAGTGCACTATTTAAATCCTGGAGTTGTCAATATTTATTCTCAGGAAAAATGTAATGTGTTGGCCTTTTAGAAACAATGCACTAATCTTAGAGTTAGCACTAACCTAAGATTTTTTGCAAGTATGTAAAAAAAGTGTGAACCTTGCTATATGACGTATTTCCAGGCAGAATGCCAGGAGGGCTGTGTGAAAGGAGCCTGGAAGTGGTGCAGCGTGGAGACCCAGCTGTCAAGCATGCGTAGTAAGAAAATTATCTTCCAGAATGAAGTCATTGCAGATTTTCAAAATCCACTTGAAATAAGTATTTCAACATTTTTAGTTTCACATCTGTGGCCAGCTAAAATAGTTTCCACATGAGTTTACAGTGAAGTTTCATCCAAATATCCTTGGAATTCTAACAACACTTTTTTTAGGACTTAAGAAAATTCAGCATCTGAATTAAAAGAAGGTGCCTGTGGTCCTTATCAAATATTTGACTTACCTTTAAGAATAATCTATATTGTATTATTTCTTCTTCACCAGAAGATTACTTCTTATTTAACTTCTATTTTTATAGATTTATATTTATTACACTGTAATTTTTTTGTACCATCTCTAACATAAAAACAGTGTTAAGTTTTACTCCTATTATGTTAATCAGTAGTCAAATAATACTAAACTGACAGTTAATATACCTTAGCAGGGCTGGGCGTTGTCATTCACTCCTGTAATCCCAGCACTTTGGAAGGCCGAGGTGGGTGAATCACTTGAGATCAGGAAGTGGGTGGATCACTTGAGGTCAGGAGTTCGAGAACAGCCTGGCCAACATGGCGAAACCCCAACTGTACTAAAAAAAACAAAAATTGCCAGGCGTGGTGGGGGCACCTATAGTCCTAGCTACTCAGGAGGCTCACTTGAACCTGGGAGGCGAAGGTTGCAGTGAGCTGAGATTGTGCCACTGCACTCCGGGCTGGGTGACAGAATGAGACTCTGTCTGAAAAAAATCCAAATATATATATACTATATTTATTATAGTATATATATACACTATTATATATGTAATATATATAATATTATATAGTATATATACTATTATATATTATATGTAATATATATAATATTATATAGTATATATACTATTATATATTATATGTAATATATATAATATTATATAGTATATATACTATTATATATTATATGTAATATTATATATGTTATATATAGTATATATATATTTGGATTTATATATATTATATATATATTGTGTGTGTGTATATATATACACCTTAGTAGTGTAATCATGTGGCCTTTCCCTCCAAAAAGTCAAAATCTTTAGAAAGATTTCTTTAAAAAATTAAAAATTTCTTTAAAGAAATTTAGGTACAAACAGATTTTTATTATTTTTCACTATTTGGTGTGATATATTTAATTTTTAAAAAGCAGTTATCAATGAAAGAGTGAATTGTTAAGATTTTGGAGTCAGAACTGGACTCTTTCCCACATGTTATGTAGGATCTCATGAGGTTAAAGAAGTTTCCAACATTTATGGGAAATGAATACTTGCGCTATTACCCAGCTCTTGAAGTTAATCCAGCATTATTAGGTTGATGACAGTGTTGCTATTCTTACAAGCATTGGCAATCTTCAGAGATAAAGCTAAGAAAAAAAAAATACTGTCTCACCTTAAGCCTGCATTGTTACAATCTTATGCAACTAGCCCAAAATTAGACAGACAAAGGCCAAATGCCGGTGCAGAGAAACTCTGCAATAAAGCCAGCCATGGGGTTGTTATCCTAGAGCAAAGAGTATGTAGGAAGCTCATAAAATTAGGAAGTTTGTTTAGCTTTTTACTGAGAAGTGGGGAAAGCTTTGGACTCCACTAGGCCTGTGTTTGAATTCCAGCTTTACCACTTACTAGAAGGAAGGATAATCTTGGATAAGTTACTTATCTTCTCTGAAGTTCCAGTTGCTTATTTGTAAATTGAGAATATTAATGTCTGGTTTATACAGATATCAGAAGCAAATGAGCATGCTTTTGCTAAGTATCTGCTGCAATGCACACTGGTTAACAAGAAAGCATTTTGTGATTAAAACGAATCATCGGACAGCTTTTAGACTGGGTAGAGGGAGTGCAAATGGGCTGTGTGTATGTGTATCTATTTTGTTTTCTTTCTTAAATGAGCATGCTAAGATGCAAAAGTTTTTATTTCTTTTAATTATTGTTTGATAGTTGGAAATGCCTCACTTCCAGTCAGAGGCTCTGAACAGCAACTATTATTTTCCTAAATGAAGAATTGCTGATAATTTCCCCATGGGCAATCATTACCTAGGGAAGAAGGTAGCTTTTCTCATCACCTGCACCCACCGGTGCCCCAGATCTTCTTGGTGACTTTTTTCCACCTGCTTCTGCCAACAGGATTAAGCTCTGCCTCAGCTGCCTTCTTGTTATTTGGGCTTCTATATGTTGCGTGGCCCATCCCAACCCTGTGCACACCACCCTCTCTGAGTTAGGAGGCATTTGGAGAACACGGACTAGCCTGCACTTTGACAGGACTCACACATCCATTCAAAACAAGAAGCGATCTGGAGGGGCTCAGCACCTTACTTTCTCCTCATTTACATAAAGTGTCTAAGAATTGAGGTCAGGTTTTTTTTTTTTCTTTTTCTGGAGGAACTGAAAGGATTTTAAAATAAAGCTTTGGGTGTTGGGGACAAAAAGTGTCTGGGGTCTTGGCCTCTGTGACTTTCTTTTAGAGACTTTGGACTGGATAATGGGTACGTCTTTCAGTTCCTTTGCCAGGGCGTCAGACCCCTCCCCCCACCTGACTTTATGTTCTACATTTGGGCTGAGTCTGTTCTGTGCCAGGTGCTGGGCCAGATGCTGGCATCCCAGCAGCATAGAGAAGGGGCCCCCTGGGCACACGTAATGCAGATCCTGGAGAAGAGAGAGGGGTCCAGAGTGAGATGGGTCATGTCCAGCCCTGAGCACAGTGTGTGGCATAGAGAGGCTGCACCCATGACAGCAGTGTTGTTAAGACATCTGTCCTTGGAGACCTTTGAAAGCTCCACTCATGGCAGTGGTGTTATTAACACACCTGTCCTTAGAGACCTTTGGTGTGGGAGTCACCTTTTGACCTGAGTTAGGAAATTCGTAGGGTCAGGCTCAGAAAAGCTGCCCCTAAACCTTGCTTTGGGTTAAGTGAGGAAGTAGTGCATTTAATTTTCATTTTCTTACTGAACACTCTGGCCTTTTTCATCAGGATAGAAACATAGTTAAGAGACCCATAATTGGATAGAAACATAGTTAGAGATCCATAATTGTCACTCTTGATAGAAATGAAAAACGACGATTGGGGCTTTCCTTGTGGTAGGTGTGTTGGGAAGCTGGACCTGGGCCCTAGAGGTCAGAAAGGAAGGGTGTCTGTCTCCCCAGGCACCTTCCTCTGCCTAGCCCCACACTGCCCAGAGTCACTGCCAACACCCTCCTCCTGCACTAAAACCTGGTCCATTGCCACTGCAGCCCACAGGACCAGCCCGAAGAACATATTAACTCAAGGATTGCATGAATTCAGCCTTCTCCTAAAATAGCACCGCAGTCACTGACAACCACACGAGTTTACCTCAGTTCTCTGCTTTGCAGAGAATGATATTTTTGTGTTGTTGGCTCTGCCTTCCCCACTACAAGGACCTTGTGTGTCACGTTCGCTGTTGTGTTCCTCAGCACTCAGAGGAATTACCAGACTCAGCGCTGGCTGAAGGAATGAGTGAGTGCATCTACTCAGCCAGAGGCCACCTTGATTCATTGCTTTGTCCTCCCATGCAGATTTCCACCTGACTCATTCTTCTATGCTTTTCCTGGCAATAACATGAAGAAAAAGCAGCATTTGAAGGATGCTTAGAACAGCATTTCAGATGCCACCCTTGTGTGGCTTTCATGATAAAATGCTCTATTGATTCAACTTTTAATAAAATCTTCAGTTCATACTTTAGACTTCGAGGTACACACCTTGGCTAAGAACCTTAGGGACTATTTGCAGACGTGAAAAATTTCTCTCTGTCTCTCTCTCTCTGTCTCTGTCTCTGTGTGTGTGTGTGTGTGTGTGTGTGTGTGTGTATGTATTGTGAGAAGAGTTTATAAGAATAAACACTAGACCATTAATTTTATTTTCTTCTTAACTTCAATAATTTGAGCAATTATCCTTGTTTCTCAATTTCTCTGTATGAAGAACAAAAAAGTTATTCATAACAGCCTTCTCACAATAAAATTAGAGGACTTGTGCTTATAAATTGAGCTTAAGAAATATTACTAAGGAAAAAAATAAGCTTTTGTTCGGAATAATAACCTTTGGTATAAAAATTATCACAGCCTTCCAGTAAACATTTGGTTGGGGAAATAAACACACAATACATTTTTGCTTATTTTTTCTTAATGTATAGTTACTGGATTTTCAATTCTTGTTGCTCTTTGTGTACCTGTTAAAATGTTTTATTCATTTTATTCACATCATTGCTTTAAAAATTCTATTAGCATATTTTGTAATGTGCACACTAGTATAGTAATACTTTTGTGTAACTTAAAAATAGTTTTAAGTTACTGCTGAAGTTACTGGGGTCCCTGCTCAAGTTAACTTTTTAATTAACTTCCATTTTATATTGTGGACACAGAGAACAAGGTATTTACATCATTTAAAAAGACAGGGATTCTGCCTTGGGGAGATAATTGAATGCAATGTTACCTTATTGACATAGTCTATATTTATTTGAGAGTGACTTCTGCATCTGGTTATTCATAAAACATTACCCTGCAAAAAAGGTCTAGATTGAGTTTGAAACTATAAAATCATATTTTAGATTTTGACTGGAATCTCAATACAACCTACCAATTTTTCTTTCTCCATCTGTGTTGATCTGTCTTTCTATCCCTTATACGTGCACACACACATGCACACACGCGCATATGCGCACACGTACATACACACACATTTCACAGACAGGCTGGGGTGGAACCCAGCCCAGGCACAGGGATGTGCAGGGCAGCCTCCTGAGGGCCAGCCCAGCGCTGGACCCAGAGCATTTTGGGAGTCCAGGGGACACCAAGCTCAGCCTTACCAGACCACCAGAGGAACCAACACGATGAAGAGAACCCGCCTCTGACAAGCACGAGTGGACTTTCTCATGTTTTTGTTTTGTGGCAGGAGCAGAGACAAGATATCATTAGGTGAAAATATTTCAGTTACATAACATATGGTTGCACATAAGAAACTATAGAGTTAAAAATGAGTTTGATTTTTATTACAAATATACTTTTAAAATTGACATGTAAATTTATTTAATGTACGTGTTTTTATTTAATGTACCACGTGATGTTTTGAAGTAGACAGACACTGTGGCATGGTTAAATTTAGCAAATTATCAAATGTATTACCTCACCTAGTTAGCATTTTGCTGGGAGAACACACCATCCCGTCTCAGCATTTTTCACAACACAGAATATCGTCATTAACTGTAGTCCCCATGCATGCAGTGTAATTTAAGTCAGCTAAATATTTAATGATTGTGTCACTAGGAGATGGTTGACTCTATATTTATATGTATCCTGCATCTGCCTAGGCACCTCTTTTTTTAAAAAATTCAAAATACTATTGGCGGGTTAGTCATCTATAGAAGTTGATTTTTCCAACATTATATTGAGCTTGTCATTCTCAAGAGGACCTGTTTTACTTATTTTGACATAGATGGCGTCTATGAAGTTACTTTTTGAGAAACTTTGGAGTCTGAAACTTTTTTTTTTTAGGGAAAAAACCGAACTGAATAACATTCAAGTTTGTTTTTTAAAGATTGAAATTAATTTTCTTTTGTTCAGAAAACAATATATCATTTTTATTTTCCCAAAGAAATCTGTGAAGGACCAAAAAGTCAGGTATGGATTCAAGGCAGAATGAAGGTAGTACACTTTCCATCCCACTCCACTGTGTCTGCATGAAGCTCAGTAATGAGCGCAGGAAGGCGTCTGCCTGTGGTCGGCCTTATGAAGATGAGAAAGGAGAGCAGAGAAGGACCTGCTGAAATAGCACGCAGTCGAGTTATTTAAACACCGCCGTGTCACATTTGATGTTTGGGATGAGTTAGATCTAACAGATGTTGTCCTCTTCAGGATAGTGCACATATCAAAGGGAGCAGTAAAAAGCCACCGCAATTAGCTCTACATGCCGTTAATATTATCAGGTTGGTTATTAATAAGTAACAGAGAAAGTTTTTGTGTGGTGCCGTTTATGTATGATTATCTTCCCGTTTTATTACTGGAATGACTAGCTAATACAAAAGTTGTTAAATGGTCCTCTTTTTGCTTTATACCATGTCGGGCGTACAGGGGTTGAAGATAACTGGTGTGTTTATCTAATCTGGGTGAAGTGGCATGCAAACCTGTTGCCATTAGTGGTTAAAACTTAGTTTATTACTCAGTTCCTTGAGGGAATGGGGAAATATTCCCTATTTCACTTTCATGTGAGTTCCATAAGTATCTTGATGGTATTTTCAGTTTTTTTAAAAAGGTAATTAATATGATTCTGTATGTCCTTGTTAAAGAAATAGAAGAGGCTGAAGGAGTTAAATTTCATGATGGGGGGAAATACTATGTCTAAAACTACTTAAGTCATGACTTAACTCTGATATAAACATAGGCCCCTTAATGCTAAAATAGGAGACAGATCAACAAAAGGGAGGGGAATGCAGGGTATTTCCGTGAAAATAAAGACTTCAAAGCTAATGTAATGCTGCCTCTGGTGCCTACTTACTCTACTTCCTTAAACAAATCATTTCTCCTCTCTGAATCTCAGCTTTCTGACCTGTGAAATAGAAAAAGTAATACCCGCCATATGAGATAATTTAAAGAAATGCAGGCAGTGTGTAATAAATATTTGCTGGTATCACAGGCACACCTCATTTTACCATGCTTCCCTTTAGCATGCTTTGCAGATAATGAGGTGTTTTTTTGTTTGTTTGTTTGTTTTTACAAATTGAAGGTTTGTGGCAACCCTGTATCGAGCAAGCTGCTAATAGGCAGCACCATCTTTCCAACAACATGTGCTCACTCTGTGTCTATCATTTGGTAATTCTTGCAGTATTTTAAAGTTTATTACTATATCTGCTTTGGTGATCTGTGAGCAGTGATCTTTGATCTTACTGTTTTGGAGTGTAACGAACTGCTCCCTTACAAGATGGCAAACTTAATGTGTGTCTTCTGACTGCTCCACTGACCAGCAGTTCCCCTACCTCTCTTCCTCTCCTTGGGCTTCCCTATACTCTCAGACAAAATAATATTGAAATCAGGCCAGTTAATAATCCTACAGTGGCCTCTGGGCGTTCAGGTGAAAGGAAGAGTTGCAAATCTCTCACTTTAAATGAAAAGCTAGAGATAATTAAGCTCAATGAGGAAGGCATGTCCAAAACTGAGACAGGTTGAAAGCTAGGCCTCTTGTGCCAAATAGCCAATTTGTGAATGCAAAGGAAAAATTATTGAGGGAAGTGCTGCTCCAGTGAACACATAAATAATATGAATGTGAAACAGCCTCATTGCTGATGTGGAGAATGTTGTAGTGGTCTGAATAGAAGTTCAAGCCAGTTACAACACTCCGTTAAGCCGAGACCTGATTCAGAGCAAGGGTCTAACTCTTTTTAATATCATGAAGACTGAGAGAGGTGAGGAAGATGCACAAGAAACATTTGAAGGTAGTAGAGGTTGGTTTATGAGGTTTAAAGAAAGAAGCCATCTGCATTGCATAGACACGTAAGGTGCTGATGTAGAAGCTGCAGCAAGTCACCCAGAGATCTGGTTATGATCATTGATGAAGGTGGCAACACTCAACAACAGATCTTCAGTGCAGATGAAACAGCCTTCTATTGGAAGATACTATCCAGGACTTTCATAGCTAAAGAGAAAAAAATCAATGCATGGCTTCAAAGCTTCCAAGAACAGCCTGCCCTCTTGTGAAGGGCAAATGTAGCTGGTGACTTTAAGTTGAAGCTAATGCTCATTTACCATTCTGATAGTCCCAGGGCCCTTAAGAATTGTGCTGAATCTACTCTGACTGTGCTTTGTAAATGGAACAACGTGGCCTGGATGATGGTAAATGTGTTTAGGGCATAGTAGAGTGAATATTTTAAGTCCACTGTTGAGCCCTCCTATGCCCTACTGCTCAGAAAAAAATGACTCTTCAGAACATGACCAGTCATTATGCATCTGGTTACCCAAGAGCTCTGATGGAGATGTTCAAGGAGGTGAATGTTGTTTTCATGCTTACTAACATAACCGTCATTCTGTAGCCCACGGATCAAGGAGTAATTCTAATTTTCAAGTCTTATTATTTAAGAAATACATCTCATTACGCTATAACTGCCATAGGTAGTGACGCCTCTAATGGAACTGGGAAAAATTAATTGGAAATAATTCACCATTCTAAATGTCATTAAGAAAATTTGTGATTCATGGGAAGAGGTCAACATATTAACATTAACATGAATTTGGAAGAAGTGGATTCCAATCCTCATGGATAACTTTGAGGTCTTCACGACTTCAGCACAGGAAGTCACCACAGATGTGGTGAAAATAGCAAGAGATCTAGAGTTAAATTGGAACCTGAAGATGTGACCAAATTACTGCAATCTCATAATAAAACGTGAACAGATGAGGAGTTGCTTCTTATGGATGAACAAAGCAAGTAGTTGATTGAGATGGAATCTGCTCCTGGTGAAGATGCTGTGAACATTGTTGAAATGACATCCAAGGATTTCGATACTGCATAACTTAGTCGATAAAGCAGTGGCTTTGAGAGGGTTGGAGAGGATTAACTCTAAATTTGAAAATACGTTGTACTATGGGAAAAATGCTATCAAACAGCATCACATGCTATGGAGAAATCTTTCTTGAAGGAAAGAGCCAATCAATGCAGCAAAATTCATTGTTGTCTTTTTATAAAAAATTGCCACAGCCATCCCAACTTCTAGCAACCACCACCCTAGTCAGTCAGCCATCAATATCAAAGCAAGACCTTCCATGAGCAAAAAGATTACCTTTGTTGAAGGCTTGGGTAATTGTTGGCATTTTTTAGCAATAAAAAATTAAAGTTACCAGAGTTCGTTGTCGCCCAGGCTGGAGTGCAGTGGCCGGATCTCAGCTCACTGCAAGCTCCGCCTGGGTTCATTTTTGCCTCAGCCTCCCAAGTAATTGGGACTACAGGCGCCCGCCACCCGCGCCCGGCTAGTTTTCTGTATTTTTTAGTAGAGGCGGGGTTTCACCGTGTTAGCCAGGATGGTCTCGATCTCTTGACCTCGTGATCCGCCCGTCTCGGCCTCCCAAAGTGCTGGGATTACAGGCTTGAGCAACCGCGCCCGGCCGCTGTTTTTATATACGTAATGCTATTATACACTTAAAAGACTACAGCATTGTATAAATGTAACATTTCTATTCATTAGGAAACCATGAAACTTGTATGCCTCCCTGTATTGCTATATTCACTTTATACAGTGGTCAGAAACTGAACCCGCACTATCTCTGAGGTATGCCTTTACGTGTTCCTCAAGTTTTCATTATTATTTAATTATTCAGGAAATGTACTTAATTGGATTTCCATTTCTAGTTAACAGTTGCTTCTTTTGTGAGATTAACATGATTTGCCTTGTTTTAAGGATTTGTTTCTTTTGGCTGAGACGGATTATCAGCATCATTAGGTGACTAAACACATCTTGAACCATTTAACCTTATTTATGACTCTGAGTGGGGGAAATATTACCGATTGTAGGATAAAATAAAAATCTAGTTTTAATTATCAAAAATTAAATGCCAGCAAAATCTTGTTACTTTCTCAGAAAGCAGATACACAGAAAATTTTGACCAATAACCCCCTAAGGGTGCCCCATGAGTCCGGGAGGTCTGCTTGTGTGTCTGCTGATAGATCTGCAATTGTGCCGTGTTATAAGGGAAAAAGAAAAACAATTCTACTAATGAATGCAGTTTTCCTTATTCTGTTGAACTTTTACTTGGACTTATACCTGAAGTCTAAGGACGTAATGTGGAAAAGAGAATGTATATTAACTATCAGTATAGAATATTAATGGCCTCACTCATTTCATCCACCCAGCTATTTGTTAGCACTTTATTTCTTGTGACTAATAAAAAAAAAATCAGAAAAAAAGTGCTTAATGGTAAAAACATATCATTTTTAACTGAGGCATTTATAAAGAGACGGTGGGGTGGGGGGACAGGTGGAGCATTTGCCATAGATAGTCTCGTCTTTTGAGAGTATTGTGGTATATAATATTAAGGACAGCTTATACACAATAGAAACATGATAAATGGAAACATCTTTTGTTCCACAGATGGGGATTTTTAAGCTACTGTAATTATAATGAGTGTATAAGTGAATGTAATTAAGTTACACACAAATTCACTTTGGAGGTAGCTGTAAATTGCTTACTAAAAGTATCACTTAGAGAGGAAAAAGTGAAAGGTAATAGGCAGCTGCCAGTTAATCTCAAAAATGGAATAGAGTGGGGAAAATTAGGATACAGAAGAAACCGTGAAAATGTTTTACATTACTGAAAGAGAGGAGGGCAACGATAGTTATAGAAATATAATGGAAAAAAATGGGAATTTCTATTTATTGCTGCATGCTATGAGGGTGTGACGGGGGAGTAAAGAGAACTTTAGGAAACATCAGGAACTAACTTCCAATGGAGACCATGCCCAAACACTGTCTTTTGAGCTGAGTGAAATGACCCAGGCTAGGAAAGGACGAAGACTTCAAGGCGGGGAACCAAAGATGCAAGCACACTTTGCAGAGGAAGGGCCACAGTGGGCTTATCTGGAAATAGCTGGACGAGGAAGGACCGTTCGCCTGTGGATCCTCCTCTAAGTCTGACTGAATCCATGGCGGTTTTCCTCATCTGGACCATGGCAGCTACTCTGGTCGCGGGACTCTCCCGTGGTGTGTCTGTTGTAGCTTCTCAAAAAGGGAAGTTTGACAGTGGCCCAGGAAGACCACCCATAGGTACAGTGATACAGACTCTTGAACACTTACTTCCTTATTTATGTGCTAAATGTCTTCATTTGCAACACCTCCCATTCACTGAGTGCCAGTTGAAATTGACAATTTGAAAACAATGCTGCAAGGTGGAGTTTTTCTTTTTTTCTTTTTTCTTTTTAAACAGTAGAGAGCATTGAAGCCCACAGAATTATATTTCTCAAGGCTCATATCTAGCAAATGATAGAATCTGAATGAATATCTTTACTCCAAAGCCCCAACTCCTTCCACTACTCAATACCGCCTCTCCTGTGTTTTTGTGCAAAGCAAATTGGTTCATGCAGCCATGATGATAAATATATATGTATATATATGTGTGTGTGTGTGTATGTGTGTGTGTGTATATATATATATAGCTTTAAACTATTATCCAGGTACACATTTCCTTTCCTAAATGAATAATGAATATTTGCTGTTCTCTATGATGATACCAATACCCATATATTCAGAACTCTGTGTTCCTTTGAGAAACCTCTTCTGTAAACTGATGACATGTCACATTATAATGCTATCACTATACTTTATTCCGAATTTACTTGCCCTAATAAACCACATCAGCATTTCATTCACTATTTACTACACAAAGTGCCAAATTACATAGTCTATTAGATGAAATATTAAAATGGAGGGTACTCGATAAAGCGTAGAATATGGCAACGTAATTTTAAAAAGACGTTCCACTCCAGTGTAAATACCGTGTTTATTTCTGGATATTGAATTGTTTTGACAGCTGTATGCACAAGTGAGTCCTGCAGCGTTTCTGTTTAGATTAAAGCTTCCAAACGCCATCTCCCTTGGATTGGAACGACTGGTTTACCTCGGAATTCAACTTCTCTGCCGGCATGTTCATCGGCAGGTGACTACCTCAGAAGTCTTTCTGAAATAAAAGCAGATATTATATAAGGCTACTAAATCGAATCCAAGTGCTCCATTTCCTTTACACAAGCATGTTTTTAAAGTGCCTTAAAATCTATTATCTGCTCACACCATGTACTGTGACAATCATAACGGAAGGTAATATGTGACGTCCGCAGGAGACGCCAAGGAGCCCTGCCTAGCTCTGTCAGCAGTGCTCTCAGGGGACCTGTGGCTTCACCAGCCAGAGGTGGGTCCCTGCAGGAAAGCCACTGAGGCTCAGTTTGGGAGGTGTCGGATGGGATCAGAATGATACTGGAGAGGAGAGTTAAGGGGATTAGCCTTACCCTGAATGGGAGATTTATTTAGAAACTTGAAGTAGTAAGATAGTTGAGTTAGTATTTATTTAGTCTTGAGGGGTAGAGAAAGAAGTATCATATCAAATATCTTTCTCTTACCTCTTCTGATCTCCTGAAAGCCCACAAAAAGTAGAAAATGTAACTGCTGAATACAAGTAATCTCCCAATTCATAGATCTGGGTCTTTCAGAAGGACAATGAATTGAGGATTCCTGCTTGCAGCCCATAGGAACCATGAGAGAAGTTGGAGTTTATCACTCATGGAGTGATGAGACCTTTGTAAAGGCTGGTATCCAGCCATCTTCCCAGCTTACCCAGCTAACGGCACTCAAATTCAACACTTCTTAAAATCATGTGGTCAAGCAAAACTTTAAGCCAAATATAGTCCAGAGATGTTTAGACCTCTGGGAGAAATAGAAGGGAAACATTGACTTGGTTTGAAATGTGTAAGAAGGGGAGAGGAGATTAGAGAATAAACAGCTTTGATCTATTTAAAGTGTTTGAATAAATGCCCTGCCAGTTGTTTTCAGATGCTCGAAATGTGGCTTCTCAAGGTGAGTTCTTGATATTGAGTCACTACCAAGATTCCACTAAATAAATCGTGGCATCTCTGTGCTATTGCCTGTGGCTCTGCAGAGACAGCCAAGTGTGGGATCCCCTTCCAGGTCTTATTTGTGGGCATTTTTGAGGAATCATCTTAGGAGTGACCCCAAATACCCCATTAGAGGCTCCTTCAGGTTTAGAATATGCAGAGCTTAAGTTTCCTAAGTAGTTGTCGTTTTATAGTAAGCAACTAAGCAGACCTTTCACTCAGCATGTTCTATTTCTTCTTGTAATAAAGTTTAAGCTCCTTTAACAGTTCTTGAGACTGCCAGGTAGAACGAAGGCTATTTGAATTCTCCTGTGCTTGGGCACTTGGTAACTAGCCTCACCAGTCTTATTATCCTGAAAATACAAGACTAATTACAGCAGATGAAAGCTTGAATAATCATGCCTTAAAATAAACTGGGTTAATAAAAGTGGGAAATTGCTTTTGCTGATGCCGTTGCTCTTCTTACATAGAAACATCCGCTGGCCTGTGGGTGTCCAGGCCCTCAGGGGCCCACCTCATTGAAAACACATTAAGCTGCACTTTTGGTAGCGGCTGCTAAGTGGAACGCAGTTTTCTCTCTGATAATTGTTGTGTCACCTCCTTTATAATCTTCGATGAGACTGATAATCTGGGACTTAGGAAGAACAAGAGACAGAAAAAAGTATTTTTGAAACCCCAATAAATTGTTGTACTTAAAATAGATGGCAGGTTTACTTCAGCACTTGCCTTTTTTCCCTTTAAATGTCTGTCTCTTCTCTGTCCTTTTATTCTACACATAGAAAGAAAGGAAAAAAAAAAAGAAGAAGAAGAACTCCAGATAGACGGTCTATCTTTATCTCTTACCTTACATTTGTAAACCTAGCTTGATTTCGTGATGTTAAAGCATCACATTTGACCGTGCTGCATGAATGCCAATGAGAAAGGGAATGGATGGTACCAAAGGGGGTGAACGATGGCCACACTCTGCTGCGAGAGACGGGGATCCTCTTGTTTTACTAGGCGTTCACCCAAGCACACATGATGCTTTGTTTTCCTTTCCTCTTCTTGCCCAAGAACTATCTGGCTTTCACTTGAAATTCCACATTGCCTTAAGCATGAATAGTTTGGAGTATTAATAACCAAAACATGCCAAGCTCCAATGGCCAACTCTAGTACATGCTGGGGTATGGCTTTGGGTTGCTGATCTCCTTGCTGTCCTCTTACTCTCCCTATTAGCACTGCCTGGTTGACCAGGGTAGATGGTCTCATATGACTTCCATGCCTGACCCAGTGCTGGCAGCTCCTTCTGTGATGGTTCCAGTTTGCCATGTCAGTTTTTCCATGGCCACAGCATGACATCAGGGAGCCGATCTGTAGGCTGGCCATGGGCTTGTGTCATGTGATGGTCTAAGAACTCCATCTAGTATGATGAATTGAACTGAATAGATCCCCTCTTTTGTACAGTTTGAACTAGACTCAAAGAGTTTTTTAGTCTGTACCCAGAAAGAAAGAGACAGCAGGAGTGGCCCAGATCAGGGCAGTCAAGAAGGCCCAGAATATCTGCTTCTGGGGTTAAAAACCACGAGAAGAGCTGTGGTGTCACCGAGCTGTGGTGTCACTGGCCTCTTGGCCAGTCCTCTGAAGTAACTGGTCTTCCTTTATGCCAGCCCAGTCCTCTCTGTCTGTACGGAATTTGGACGCATATTCTGTGTTCCTTACACATTCACATAGCCTAGTCAGCCTACCAGTTTGCAGATTTGGATTTGAATATTAGTTCAACCAAGTTACTCGGAGCAAAAATACACTTTTATTACTTTAGAGGGTATTGGTTAACTATATGAATGCACAGGGAAATGAGGAAGAACAAAAAGCATCACCTTCCACCATCCTCTTAGGATGGAAATGCAAGCAGAACATACTTGTTCATGATTTGGGATGCATCTGAAGCTGCAGTGGTTCCTGCTGAGAACATCCAGCTCATGACTCAAGTTGCTGCTTGTCTCTACCTCGGAGACTGGGCTTCTCCTCCTGCCTTTACTTCGTCATCCTCTTCCTCTCTCCTTATGGTCTCTTCCTACCTCTCTCTCTTCCTCTCCCTCTCCCTCTCCTCTTCCCCTCACCCTCTCCCTCCCTTTCCCTCTCTCTCTCTCTGTCCATTTCTTGGTTTCTGCACTACTTTGCTGTCTAGTATGTTTATACCTTTAACATTCAAGCTGTCCGGGAGAGAAGCATTGCCTAGTGTAGTAACTCCCCTCTCTGGAGGCCCCTGGCCGCAGGTTTTCACTTATAGGATCCCTGTCTCTCAGGGGATGAGTTGGGCTCCTCAGTGGCAAGGAGAGTGGGGTCACCTTTGCACAGTGGCTGCGTGTACAGCAGGAATACCCCGTGTAGCTTTTCTACACGGCGGGGGAACATAAATGTGAGTGATCACAGTGGTCAGGCTGTGGACCGCCCCCCCTCAAACATAAGGATCCATGTGGATATGTGTAAAACTGGTAATATAATACAGTTTGCCACTCTAGTGTTCTTTTTTTCTTCTTCTGAGTATCTTTTTCAACTTCTTTTATGGCAAATTCATTGTATTCTAAGATGGGTAAAGTAATCAGGAGTAACAAAATTCCCTTATTCACAAAAGAATGTGGTCTGTGTTCTTTGGAGGCAAATCCTGTTGTCACTGCCTCCTTCAGCAGGTGCCTAGAGCTCCAGTGACATAAAGTTAGGGCAAATGAGGGAGACAGAATCTAGTCCCCCAACTTAGAAAGCACTATGATGTCTGCTAAGTATTAGAATGAAGAGCTGAAGAGGATGTTCTTGTTTCTCAAGAGTGGAATTGAGGGTAGCAGGGAATCTTCCCGGGCAGGATGGTATTTAACTGGAGTTTTGAATAGTGTGTGCACACTCCCAGATGCACAGAGAACAGACGGAGGACTCAGACCTAGTGGCTGATATACCAGACAAGAACCTTGAGTCCATGTCCGCCCAAAATTCAGTGAGAAGTATATTTATTTGTGTATATGTGTTATATGTTAATATGTGTGTGTATATATATATAGAGAGAGAGTGGAGTGTGTGTGTTTGTGAGTGTGCGTGTGTGTGTGTAGAGAGAGAGAGAGAAGAGCCATATTTGTATCAGATTGGCAGAGTCATTCTTGTACTAAGGAATTTTCAAAACCATTTCTAAGTACAGGTCGAGTATCCCTATCCAAAATTCGTGGGACTGTAAGTGTTCTGGATTTCAGACTATTTTTTTTGAGTTTTAAATATTTGCAGTATGCTTCACTGGATGAACATTCCAAATCCAAAATCTGGAACGTTCCAGAGAGCATTTCCTTTAAGTATCCTGAAACAAAATAAGCAACTCCACGGAACATATTTATTAAGCCATGTTAAGGCTCTTTTGTAGACACCAAATACACAAAGAAATGAAAAACAAAAACAAACAAACAAAAAAACCAGAAGATGATAAGCGGACTATGGATCTTCTTACCCACCCACCACCCCTACTCCAATGGCTTTTTTGAAGTAGTTTTTGCTGGAGAAAGTACCAGCTGCAGACCCTGGTTACTCATCACTGCGGCTCACACTTGAAGGTGTTAACTTAAGTTTAGTCTAAAGCTGTCTCCTTATATTTATAAAGTTTGGCCTAAAGATTTTGTCCTTCACTCTTCTCAGGAGACATGATTTGTTAGGTCTCTTTTTCCATAGTTTAGAATAAACGTGAAAATCATTATAAATGCATCCCTTATAATAGACTCCATGACAAATTCTACTACAAAGACTGTTGTTACACAAAAGACTCAATTCCGTTATTGAAATTGTTCTCAATAATAAAATCACACGAGATTATCTGTTGACTACCCAAAAAGAATCTATTTTGTTATGAACACTTTTTGTTATACATAAAAATACATCAAATGTTATAAAGATTCAGTTATGAGAGATTAACAGTCTACTTGATTAAAACAAATACTATTTATCTAACTCTTAAAACTCTTCAATTTTAATTGATTCATAGAGACTCTGACTAAAAACCATACTTCAAATTCTTAATATTATCTTCCTAATAGTCATAATAGTAGCCTGCCTAAAGTACTATATTTTCTCAAATGTTTACATACAGCCATTCATAAAATGTCAAATGGTCCCTCTTCAGCCTAAACAACAAAAACTCCAAAAAGTGGTCAACAAGACACTGTAACATATAAATGACACACTGAGAACAAAAACCCAAAATAATAACTAAATAATAAACTAAATAATAACTAAAGCCAGCAGTAAAGTTTGGGTCACCCTATCACCTAACCAAAAAATAAATAAATAAATAAATAATAAATACATAAAATTATAAGAGGCTATTGTATTTGACTAAACTCATATACTAGGCTCCAACCAACCAGACCAAACTAAACTAAAGTCACTCATACTAAATATCACATAATCAAACTAAAACTTAAAAAAACCCCAAAAACTATAGCAGACCAGGTTTTATCTTCTAAAAACAAAAAATTTTAACACACAGAGGTTCCCTCTACTGTAATCCTTACAGAAAAGTGACCTAAAGTCCTTCTTTTCACTTTACAAAACCCATTATCCAACTACTTCCCAATAAAATTTAAAACCGTGTGAATATGTTTATAATCGTGACAAAATGTCATCAGTACCTAGAGTTTTGGTTAACCCCTCATGATTTTTGGAGGTTGACCAAAAAGAGAGAATTGTTAAAGTAAATTTAGCCTAAGCTGCCTCCTTGCGTATTTTCAGTCTGGCCTAAAGTTTTCCCTGTACAGAGTACACTGTATAAACAGGCTATAACCTCCTCTTGTTCCAAGCAGCAAGATCACCAAGTTTTGGCCTCTGAAAGGTGGCAAATTCTTCAAAGCATGTTCAAAGAGACACCAAGTGTAACCAATACAACTGTTTCTGTACCTCACTTCCATTCTCTGTATATCATTTTCCTCTTTTTTTCCGTAAGTCTTCTTTGACCACACAAAAACACTAGAGTCTCTCTAAACCTATTCTAGTTTGGGGACTATGTGATTCACAAATTATTCTTTACTCAGTTAAACTCTATTAAATGTAATTTTTTAAGCGCTTTTTTTGAACAACAGTTCGTGACTGTAAATATTTAATAATTTTCTTTCTTTAGATGGTGTGAAACATGTTCTTCTTTTATGTCACCAGGAACAAAAGATATGTAACAAGGGTATTAAAATTCTGTAAGAATTTCCTATAAAGGAAGTATTACATAGGTAGTCATCAGTTTGTCATAACTTTGTTTTTTCCCAAATCCCAATGAGAATTCCTAATTCACTGAGGCAAAACTATTGCACATTTTAGCTTCAAAAGTTATCAAATTAAAAAAAAAAAAATTGATCACTTGCCAATGTTAGAAAAGAAAATACTCAGGGTTCTGGTTAATGTTTAAGGAAGAGGTTAGCCATGTCAAATAACAGGCCAAATAAGAGTTATATATTAACATCCAACAAAGAAATTGTCTAAGAACCATAGTTTATTAACTCAACAAGCACAAAAGAGGCTTACTACTACTTATTGACCAATAAGTTGTAGACTTAAAATAGCCAAACTCACCTTTACCTAGCCAAATTTTTCTCAGAAGAAAACTTAAACTTGCAATGAAAATTTGTTATAAATGAAAGCTCAGTTGAAGCAGCTATTATACTACTATTTACACATTGTTAACCATTTAAACCATTATTTTTTCAAAATATTCTGCTCATGTCTCATTAGTTGTCGTAGGTAAATGTACTTGCTCCTCACTGTCTTAGTCTCTCGAAGAGATCTATTAATTATTTTTAGTGCTAGAGAAGGGAATTGACCTGAAAAAGTACTCCTGATAAAAGTGCATGGTCTACATCCAGGTAAAATTGCCTACTCCTCTGGTAGTTGAGACCATGGTAAACAAAATCAACACATCTAGAGAGTCTTCCATTTTACATACTCAATCTTTTTCTCCACTCAAATTTCTTGCCTCTCTTGAAAATGATTTTTTAAAACACGATGTGGTAAAGATACATGGGCTTTAGTGTCAGGTACACCAGACTGCAAAGTCCCCTTCTTAACCGTGTTTTTAAAAAGTTGGTTGTCCGGGGGAGACATCGCATATCAGCAGTTTCCATGATGCCCTGCAGCGTTCATTTATTTGTAATTTATAGTTTTTTATAATTTCAACTTTTATTTTACATTCAGGTGGTACCTGCGTAGATTTGCTAGACGGATAGATTGCGTGATGCTGAGTTTTGGGGTTCAAATCATTCTGCAACGCAAGTAGTGAGCGTAGCACCGAATAGCTAGTTCTTCAACCCTCCCTCCTCCCTTGCTCCCCTCTCTAGTAGTCCCCAGTGTCTGCTGTTGCCATCTTTATGTCCATGTTTACCCAACGCTTAACCCTCTTTGACGTTGTTTTTGTTCTGATAAAATGGAGATGCTAATATCCATCTTACAGGGCTGTCGTGAGGATAGCACGTGTAGCATGTGAGTAAACTCAGCGCCATGAGTGGAGCCCAGTGTGTAAATGAGAGCTTCCCAGAGTCTCCAGGGACAACTTTCTGGGATGTTTACTTCTGCCTCTGGCCTGGAGGTTTGCATGCAAATAGACCATTAGAAGTAATGGACTGTATTCAGGGACACAGCCACTTGGCACTGACTTCATCAAATCTCTAGCCAAAGATGTTCCCCAACTGCAAAAAGATGTGGAATCTGTCATCCTTGCTTTCTCTATAGCTGTGCAGGGTCAATAGACTGAAGGACAAAAAGTAGAAAAGAAAGTAAGGAAACCAGTATGTCCTTCAGGAGGCAGCCAGAAGGATGGCGTCCACTCCAGCTTTCTCCTGGGCTTCCAGGAGGCTGGGCAGAGGGCATCTGGCAGCGGCTGCGTCTTCTTGAAGAGCTTTGTGCACTTCTGTCAAGAAAGTGCTGGGGCAAAATAATCTGCCACCCATGCCCTTCCATCGTTTCTGCTTCAGCAAGCTCACTCATTTCAAACCGAGGAGCCTCAGGAGCCCACAGGGCTGCCATGTTTGAGGAAGGCGGGGAAGGGACCCATTGTAAGAAGGGGAGGTGAAGAAGCATCATAACATGCTGCTGTACAATTACCCAACTTGTTGGCATCACCAAACTGGAAAAAGAAGTGATGGGTGCAGCAAAAATAAAGGTTAGGATTCTCAGGCAGTGTACACAGTACCATTGAGTTCCATTGTGGAATGGATACCATAACTAATCATCGCTAAGTTTTATTGAATGGTTATTATATACCAGATAACACCTTAATTGTGTTATTTTATTCGGTCCTCACAGCAACCTATGGGGTAGATAATGTTATTCTCATGTTTGTACATGAGGAAGCTAAGTCCAGAGAAACTAAGTAACTTGTCTTTAGGGTCACCCCAGTAGAAAGTGAGAAAGCCAGGTTTGAAAGTCTGATACTCAGATCCCAGAGTTCAGCTACAATAATGCTTAGGAAGAGTCCTGTATGTGTTGGCAGTCAGAACTCGCAAAGTTGCATGAGGGTGGCTGTGAGTCACCAAGGGACACTCATGATTGGCAACACCTGGTCACCACACTGCTTTCTAAAGAGGACAGTTCCCATTACCTGCAGAGTGCTGCTTTGTTGCCTGAGGATTTGGGTCAGAGCCCAGAGTGAACTGCTTGAAATAATACATGAGCACTTAGCAGTGTCCCTTCTTCTCTAATCTGTCCCCAGGAACGTCCCGCCCCTCCTGGGAGCAAATGTTGAACAAATGGATTGAAAGCATACCAAATAATTATCTTGCCCTAAGCATGAATCACTTTGCCTTCCCGTGATGGCCTTCTGTCTTCGTTTGGCTTTGACTTGGGTCAGGATGTCTGATAACCAGTGATGGCCATTGGGCTAATAGCAGTAGCATTCTGGACAAGAAGCCATGTATGGAAAACACCCCTTAGGCTCATAAGTTCCGAGTGGCTGCGTTCCATGCTCAGTACCATTTGTTCAATGATGCCCATGAGCCAAGCTATTGGTTTTTCAGTATCACTCACTAAACTGTTTTTCCAGACGCAAGAAGTCCTATAGGACTCTTGGTGAACTACTAATATCCCACATAATACTACCATTCATACGCCAAGGCTTACTAGTAACATGTACTCTGGAGATGCTGATAACTCAGTTAGTTGCTCTAACTATATTCATTTGTACTGCTTTACATAGATTGGACAGAGAAATATTGCGTGGAATAAGTAAATGTGAATTTCACTTTGGCTTTGCCACCAGCTCCCATTTTTATAAGTTTATTTCTCCAACACATCTAAGTAGATTCACCTTTCTTTCTCTCCCACCCCTCCAATTAAAGTAACCATTATGCTAGTTTAATGGGTAAGTAGTACCTTTTTTCATCTTTTGTTTGATAATAAAATGTAATTTGGGAAAAAGAAGTTGTTTCCTGGATACCTCAAGCCAATAAAATGTTGACACAAAGATGAATATTTATAAAACATCCTTGGTTTTTCAGTCCAGTGTCCTTATCATTTGCCTTAGTTAGTGATATTAAAATACCCTGCCTTTTTTTTCTATATTAAAAAAAATAAATCCCTGAATTCGAAAGGGTCAATGAGATATATCTCCATGAGAGGCAACATCCAAACCATCTGCCAGGTGAGTCCACCTTGTCACAAAGGATTGTGACTGACAGCAGAAAGAAAGCAGGCATGAGAAAACGAGATGCAGGCATGAGAAAACGAGATGCAGTCAAGAGCTACGACCACATCAAAAAGGAAAGAAAGATGAAATATTTCGATTACAGTGAAATTTGCTGTTAAGCTTTTTCTATGGAGAGAAAACCTTTCTTCATAGAAAAAAAAAACATATTTCAAGATTTACAACTCAAAAAGGGTAGGTGACCACTTGATGACAGAGAGGCCATGTGTTATTCTTGAGGACTGTCAAGTGCAGGGCTACCTGGCTGGGGGCTTTCCCTCCAGCAAACTGCCCCAATTCCACTGACCCAATAACAAGGATGCTAATTTTTCCAAATAGCCACAAGTCTTGAGGCAGGATACCTTCTGGGTTGGCTAACTCAGCTCCCAGCTCTCTCATCCTTAGTGCTATGCAAACTGTAGACAGGCTTTGTAGGGGAAGAGGGTTTATTTCTGTTTTTTTAAAGAGGGGAGTTCACCTAAACATCATCAGCTACCCTGTTGTTGGCTCCTATCCCTGGATGCTGATTTCTGCCAGTGATCGCTGCCCTGGGGAGCATGAAGAGCTTAAATACATTTAAACTACGTACTCAATAGACTGTTGGACTTAATTTGAAACTAATATCTTTACTATTTGTTCTTTGTGAGTAAATAAAATCCTTAATTGACATTACCAGATGCTGAACTAGACAAATGGTTAATATCTTTGTGGAATGTGTACAATTATATCACCCACACAAATTGGCTAATGATCTAAATATTTTTGAAAGGACATTGGGTAGTGTAATAAAAGTCATACCTGATGTTCAAGGGTAGATTTATGGCACTGATATCCTTTAATCATGCTGAAAATCTTCTCAGGTAGAATGATATTTCGTAGAACCAGAGTTTTGTTAGCAAGGGCCAGCACAGCACCAACAACTTTTCTGTCTCTAGAACTGCCTCTTCCCTTGAGTTCCCTTGACCTCAGACGTAGTGAAAGGAGATTTTCCAATTCGATATAAAAATAGCAACCAAAGAACTTAATCCAGAAAGTTTCCTGTTTTGTTTCTTTTTGGATGCATATTTGAGTGGGATTTTGAAGCTAACCTGAAGTATAAGGGAACTCTATTATGGGCTTATTTGACTTACTGTAAGTCATGTTTGCAACCAGCAAGCTTATGCTTTATTTCGTTTTCTGTGACAATGAAAGAAATGGGAAAAAATTCTCACCAAAATGTGGATGGGGTAATGAGTGCTAGTGTCCATGCAACATGTAACCATGGCCTAGCTGATAAAAAAAAAAATTCCTATTGATGCTATCTTTTTAATGACGAGGTAATTGTGCTGAGAGCTAAGAGAACTAGGCCAATATTAAAAGTAGCCTAAATGAGCAGCAGAGACACAGGATTGGCTCTCAGCGATTGTGAAAAAGCACTTCATTGTTGGCATCACAAATTATGCTATATCAACTGGAGAAAATATTTGAAGGACATTGAAGAGTTAAGAGAAGGCGACTAGCTAGTTGCCACTGGTTGTCTGCATTAAGAGGTATTGCTGCCGGGCGCGGTGGCTCAAGCCTGTAATCCCAGCACTTTGGGAGGCCGAGACGGGCGGATCACGAGGTCAGGAGATCGAGACCATCCTGGCTAACACAGTGAAACCCCGTCTCTACTAAAAAATACAAAAAACTAGCCGGGCGTGGTGGCGGGCGCCTGTAGTCCCAGCTACTTGGGAGGCTGAGGCAGGAGAATGGCGTGAACCCGGGAGGCGGAGCTTGCAGTGAGCTGAGATCCGGCCACTGCACCCCAGCCTGGGCGGCAGAGCCAGACTCCGTCTCAAAAAAAAAAAAAAAAAAAAAAAAAAAAAAAGAGGTATTGCTTTGGTCTAAATCTTTTGACTTTCTTTCTTAGATGTTCTATACATTCGGTGAGAAGGCAGCCTGTGTTTGCATAAGCATTTCTGTCACTGCCCACCCAGCTATGAGGACAGAGTGTGAGCTTC
Organism: Macaca thibetana thibetana; assembly: GCF_024542745.1. NCBI lineage: Eukaryota > Metazoa > Chordata > Mammalia > Primates > Cercopithecidae > Macaca > Macaca thibetana. The sequence continues at coordinate 160,464,263 of NC_065581.1, read as the reverse complement.
TGTGCTGCTGGTACCTTTGGGATTCGTGCTGACTTGTGATAAGCCTAGGAGGGTCACAGAGAGAAGGATGTAAGGATGTAAGAAGGATGACCTTCAATGTCTTCAAGAATAGTTGTGTTTTAAGAAACAATGAGACTTTCATGTCCTGATGGCAGTCAGTGTAGAAATTCCTGGCATTTGACAACAGCATGGAATCACATTCAATAGTAATGCAAAGAGTCTGGCTTCTGCCTTCTCAAGTAGATTCAATAGTGTCCTTAACTCTCCTGGTAACTGCTCTAAAAATATATTTTAGAGTCGTAAGAAGCCCAGTTTTGGCCCCTCACCCCCCTACCTGTATAAACACCCAGATATGCTCCATGCAGTCTTGGATGTGAGAGTGATTCCCAGTTCTCCCAACCCCTCCCCAGCCACGCCCTCTGTGCTGCTCTGCAATGCTTGTCTCGGGAAGAAACCATTTCCCAGATGCCCTTGCCAGCGACTTCCTGTGACATCTGCTCAGTGGATCCAAAGGCAGGCCAGGGCAAAGGCGCTGTCATTTTCTCTTTTCTCCCCTTCCCTCTCTCCTGCTTCTGGAAGTGTCTATGATCCCTTTTCCATGCCACTCCTCTGTGACTGGGAGGCAGTGCCTTGGTGGTTTCTCCCCACTCAGTTGGCCCATCTTCAGGGTCCCTGGCATGCACTCAGCACTCAGAGGTTCTGATAAAATACTTTCTCGAGTTTCCTGAGTCCTGGGGGCAGTAGCTGTTTCGTACAGTTTACCAGGTGATCTAATCTCACTCTATCCCTTTTTTCTTTCTTTTTTTCTCTCTCTGCTCTTTTAACATTTTGTAACAGATTTCTTGTATTCAGTGCACTCTTAAGAAGTACCTAATACATCTTGTATGTGGTGGGATTAATAGTACTTTAAATAGTACACACAACCTGTCTGAAAAAGGCCTGAAAAGAGCTGTGAAATAATTTATACTCCTTTTCTTAGAGAGTCCACATTTAGGACTCCATCCTGGAAATGAAATCATAGATGGTCCTGGAGATTTTATGAGCATGGGTTTTCATTGGAGGGTTAATTTTTAATAATAGAAACAGGAATTAATTGAAGAACAAAAGGAACCATTAAAATACACACATACAATTATGATACACATACACATTAAGATACTATACCATTATTAAAAATCATGTTTTCCAAAGAAAATGTTCATAGCATAAGCAAAAAAACAGTGTATTAGTCTGTCCTCACGCTGCTCTAAAGGACTGCCCAAAACTGTGTGATTTATAAAGGAAATAGGTTTATTGACTCACAGTTCTGCATGGCTGGGGAGGCCTCAGTGAACTTACAGTCATGGTGGAAGGTGAAGCAAACACGTGGTTCATCACATGGTGGCAGCAAGGAGAACTGCCAAGCAAAAGGGGAAAAAGTCCCTTATAAAACCTTCAACCCCCCTGAGAACACACTCACATCATGAGAACAGCAGGCATGGGGGTAACTGGCCTCATGATTCAGCTGCCTTCCACCTGGTCCCTCCCATAACACGTGGGGATTACGGGAACTACAATTTGGGATGAGATTTGGGTGGGGACACAGTCAAACCATATTAAACTGTATACAAAAGAGTATGAGGAAATGTATAAGGGAATAAACATTTTAATTTTTAAAAATTTATTTTGAGATGGAGTTTTGTTCTTGTTGCCCAGGCTGGCATGCAATGGTACAACCTCCGCTCACCACAACCTCTACCTCCCGGGTTCAAGCGATTCTACTGTCTCAGCCTCCCAAGTAGCTGGGATTACAGGCATGTGCCACCACACCCGGCTAATTTTGTATTTTTAATAGAGATGGGGTTTCTCCATGTTGGTCAGGCTGGTCTCGAACTCCTGACCTCAGGTGATCCACCCACCTCGGCCTCCCAAAGTGCTGGGATTACAAGCATGAGCCATTGCACCCAGCTGGGAATAAACATTTTTAGAAACACACCTTTATAACTATGAGCAAAGAAACATTTCTATTAACTTACCTTTACAGTAAGTGTAGTGGACAGAAATCAGGCAGGTCTCTGTTGGGGTGATTGTTATTTTCTTTTCTGTGTTTATTTTCGGAATTTGAAAAAAAATGTCCACCATGACTTTTTTAATAGGCAAAAGATAATTAATACATTTTAAAAGAATAATAGTCCTTATTATACCATATATAATATTAAATCCCAGTTGGATTTAAGATCTAAGAAAACCAACCAAAATCCGTTCAATCTTGTACAATAATGGAAGAAAACATTTTTGTAATCCCAAAGGAAAAAAGAATAAAAAATATTTTCAACAATGATTAATGTGTAGATAAAACACAAATATGATCAACATAAAAAGATCCTTTAGAACAGGGTGATTTTTAATTTACAAAAAAATTATTGTGACCTATCAAATTGGCATTATAAAACTGCATTTGTGGGCAAAGGGCCATTCCCATAATATTGGTGAGAATATAAATTACCATTAAAGGTTTTTTGCGGTACTCTGGGCAAGTACCCATCAGGATTTTGTGTGTACAAATCTTTGGGCAGTAATTTTACTTCGAGGCATCTCTCTAATGGAAATACTTGTATAAATGTGCTACAATGCAAGTTGAAGGGTATTTCCAGTATCCATGTTCTCAGTGGACGTTTATTGAGAATCTACTATGTGGCAGACATTGTTCTAATAAAGGACACATTAGAGCACACCAGAGAAAAATCTTATAGTACATGAAAACAGTAAACATGTAAAGAAATTCATGAACGAGATGATTCCAGAGGGTGATGGGTGCTATAAAGAAAATAAACCAAGAAGGTATAAAAGATATTGACTAAGGATAAATTAGATTGTGTAGAACAGGAGCTCTAGAAAGACCTCACCAAGGAAGTAACCTTGGAGCTGAGCGGTGAGAGAGCAGGAACCACCACGCCAACACCTTGGGACAGGACATTCCACAGAGATGCATAGACAAGGTTGGTAAAGCCCAGGCGTGGAAGAAAGGCCAAGGACACAAAGATTTGGTTAAGAAGTTCCAGAGGAAGACAAAGACAGATAGTAAGTTGCATAAGAGTCCAGGGGCTATAGTAAAAAGCTTGAAGTTGATGTACATCCTTTTGTTTTTGAAACAGTAAAAAATTAGGGAAAAGTGTTTCAACATTCATCAGTAGGGGAATGGTTGAATATGTTACTGAATATAATCATCTTGTAAAGTACTATCTAGATGTTAAAAAAATGGAAAGCTCTGTATTTACTGATATGGAACAATGTGAATCATACTATTAAGTGAAAAAGCACATTATAGAACAATATGCTTACAAAATACAATATCCAAATATACATATACACACAGATAAAGATGAAATTCAGAGGTGAGGATGTGGGACTTTGACTTTTTACTTTATACACTTAATTATTGTTTGATTTTTTTTAAATTATGGATTTATTTTATTATTGATAAAAATATACAAAGGTTACAATATTCCTGTTTATAAAAAAATGCTTAATGAAGTATATTTAGAAAACTGGGAAATTGAAACAGTTTTTAGCCAATGAAAATCCCACACTACATATTGGCAAAAAAAAAAAAAAAAAAAAAAGGAGAGAGATTTCTATTCTAAAAAATGCCTTAGGGCTTGTAGTTTCTTATAACTTCTGTGACTACCTATGGAGTATAAGTATTAGATTGTATTCTACAAATTGACAGCCCAGGATCATATTCCTGGTTGCTTTGTTTTTTCACAAGTATCTTTATCTGAACTCTGGCTCATTCTGGAAATGTAAGCCTCTCCTCCCTCTTCCTGATTCCCCTTCACACCCCACAACCATGTCAGTTGTGCAGCTATTTTCTGGTTTAAATTTCAGAACACAGAGAGGGCCCAGCTCTCTGTATGTTCAAGTAATCCTTTAAGGGGTGCTCTCTAGCCACATGAGCTTGCAAGATAAGGAACTGAGTGTGGGGCTTTCTTCATTCGAAAGAGTATTTTGAGAACCTTCTTTGATGTTTGAAGCCCCTTTTCTTCTGACCTCCCACTTGCCAAAGTAGATTCTCTCTCTCTCTCTCACTCTCTCTCTCTCTCTCTCTCTCTCTGTTTCTTTCTTTCAATTCTGGGAACATTTTATTCCCAGGTTAGTTATAGTCAAAAGAAAGAGAAGTTTGGAATTTCTTCTGTTTGAACACCACTATGTAATTGCAAGGCACAAGTCTCCATGACACTGATGACAACTCAAGAAAGCTCAAATTAAGGAAAAGTCCAATTGAAAGGTCAAGGTACGGAAAAGTAGAGATAATTGTTTGGGTATTATTTTAAAGAGCAATGTGTTGGCGAAATATTCATCATGATTGTTTTTGGATATATTGAATGCCAGTTATTTATAATCTTGAATCATACATACCTGTGAATGTCTGTGTAGATGATATTATCAAGTCTGGGGTTTGACTTTACCCCACTTACAAATCAGTGCACCTGTTACTGTATCAGGCTGCTGGTGGAAGACGTGAGTCTTGGGGCCAAAGGCAAAGGGCTTTATTACACAGTGCTCAGCAGTGCAGCAGCTTTTCTGTGTTTATTTCTGTGCAGGGAGTGAAGCAGTCAGCTCAGAGGGAACCTACTCATGGGTGGATTTGCATCACAGGTGGTGAATACTGAGCTGGGACTACTTTTATAGCAAGCAGTATGCAAACCTTTTGTCTAATGGAAGACCTCACTTTGTCTCTGTAGGTTACCAGCTGCATAAGCAACCCTGAGTAGTCTGTTTAAAGCAGACAGGCTGTTCTGATCTTAGCAAGTCCAGCAAGATGTATAGAAGGGAGAGAGGCCCAAAGGGGACTGTATCACCCAATGAGTTATAATTTTATATCACAATATCTAATACTATATAATCATGTTAACATAGTCATGCATATTACATATGCATTTCAAATCTTTTAAAAAGGTTTTCGTTAACTGAAGGCATAATAGTGAACAATGATGATGTCTTTGCTTAATTTTAAAAAAGAACACGACATAATTTGGAAAATAGCATAGAAATGAAAGAAGGAAAATGTCACTTGTGCTGTCAAGTTTGGATTTATAGTTCACTATGATTAAGTGTAGGAGAACAAACTATTTTCAAATAGACATATTTATTAGCTACTAACTGGAGGTACATTAAATACAGATACCTCAATGGCATATGGGATAGTATAGAAAAATACTTTTTTTCATACAGAAAGGGGGTTAGTGGTAACAGAACTTCAGATTCAACATAGAAACCAAATTGAATTACAGCAGCATCAAAAGATTTTCAAAGAGGGGCCTTGGACAATGTACTTTGAATGACCTCTGCAGAGCACTAATACAGACACATGCCTGGGCAGGACCATGGAGGGCCAAGTGAAGCCAACCCTCTTTCCCGTAAGTCAAGTCAGGGTAAACAATTTTTTTTGTTTTGTTTGGAGAAGGAGTCTCGCTCTGTCGCCCAGGCTGTTGCACAGTGGTGCTATCTCGGCTGACTGCAAGCTCCATCTCCCAGGTTCACGCCATTCTCCTGCCTCAGCCTCCAGAGTAGCTGGGACTACAGGCGCCCGCCACCACGCCCGGCTAATTTTTTTGTATTTTTAGTAGAGAGAGGGTTTCACCATGTAGCCAGGATGGTCTTGATCTCCTGACCTCATGATCCACCAGCCTCGGCCTCCCAAAGTGTTGGGATTACAGGCGTGAGCCACCGCGCCTGGCCAGGGGAAACAATTTTTATAGAACAGTGTTTTTTATTGTGAAGGATAACTTTTGTGGAATCAAGTTTTTTCTGGGTTAGAAGAGGCTTTTCCATGTACTCTGAGGGCTTGTTCACAGCAGTTTTGGATGAGGATACCAGAAAGAGCAAGAAATTTGAATGTGAGTTCACCTCTTCCCACTATTGTTTCTTAATATTTACAGTGTCTCCCATGTTAGTCTGATTTATCTAACAGAATTTTCTTCTATACTAAAAGGAAGAAAAATAAAATAGCGAAACACGTATAATTTTCAGTAGAAATTGATTTTTAATATTATTAAATTTTAATTCAAATAGGATTATTTTTCAGTTATTTTACGTGGCCCTTATTTTTGAAAGTTAAACTTGTGTCTCCCACCTCCCACCCCCAAATATCTCAGTGCATTACTATTACTTTTTTAAAGACAGGCAACTAAGCATTATTCTATTTTGAGTCATAGAAATGTGGTTTGTATGTTCCAAATAGCTAAATTCTAAAATTCATATGATACAACTTTTTAAACATATGTTTTACATGGTAGAGAGAAATGACAAAAACATTCTTGAGATGATTTGATTTTTCATAAATTAAATATAGACTTGTTGAGTCAATTTATAAATTGACAAGTAGAAGTAACAGCATGTTCTTTGAGGCTTTATAATTTATCTACTGAACCATAATTTTATAAATGAGTATCCTTTTGATACTTCCCTTTGAAACACTGCATATTTGGAAAAATGTTTGGGATCTTTTACTTTTAAACATTTAACACACATGGTATAGAATGTGAGCAATTCATTGTTGAAAATCTGAGAGTTGCACAGTCCCTATTTTTCATAAATCATATATATGCTTTCCTTCTTTTTTGGGTAGAATTGTAATTGCCAGCTTTGTTTATTTGATACTTCTTTCTTAGTAGGTCTTCAGCTGATTCTCCACCACTGTTATAGTTAATGGCCTCAAGGTTTGGTTTGATATCAGGCTACATGTGCTTACAGAGACGGGAAATACATGAGTAGATACGACTTTTGGCATATTAACCCTAGTAATTCCTTTAGTGGAAAAACTTAAACATAATTTGAACAGAACATCAAACCTATGCACATCATGCTTGCATCACTGCTGCAAAAATCAGTGTGGCTTTTTTACAAACAAAGAAATGGAAAACAAAAAAAAGCAGGGGTTGCAATCCTAGTCTCTGATAAAACAGACTTTAAACCAACAAAGATCAAGAGACAGAGAAGGCCACTACATAATGGTAAAGGGATCAATTCAACAAGAAGAGCTAACTATCCTAAATATATATGCACCCAATACAGGAGCACCCAGATTCATAAAGCAAGCCCTTAGAGACCTACAAAGAGACTTAGACTCCCACACAATAATAATGGGAGACTTCAACACCCCACTGTCAACATTAGACAGATCGAGACACAAAGTTAACAAGGATATTCAGGGATTGAACTCAGCTCTGCACCAAGCAGACCTAATAGACATCTACAGAACTCTCCACCCCAAATCAACAGAATATATATTCTTCTCAGCACCGTATCACACTTATTCCAAAATTGACCACATAGTTGGAAGTAAAGCACTCCTCAGCAAATGTAAAAGAACAGAAATTATAACAAACTGTCTCTCAGACCACAGTGCAATCAAACTACAACTCAAGATTAAGAAACTCACTCAAAACTGCCCAACTACGTGGAAACTGAACAACCTGCTCCTGAATAACTACTGGGTACATAATGAAATGAAGGAAGAAATAAGGATGTTCTTTGAAACCAATGAGAACAAAGACACAACATACCAGAATCTGTGGGACACATTTAAAGCAGTGTGTAGAGGGAAATTTATAGCACTAAATGCCCACGAGAGAAAGCAGGAAATATCTAAAATTGACACCCTAACATCACAATTAAAAGAACTAGAGAAGCAAGAGAAAACACATTCAAAAGCTAGCAGAAGGCAAGAAATAACTAAGATCAGAGCAGAACTGAAGGAAATAGAGACACACACACAAAAAAACCTTCAATAACTCAATGAATCTGGGAGCTGGTGTTTAGAAAAGATCAACAAATTGAGAGACCGCTAGCAAGACTAATAAAGAATAAAAGAGAGAAGAATCAAATAGTTGCAATAAAAAATGATAAAGGGGTATTACCACTGATCCCACAGAAATACACACTACGATCAGATAATACTATAAACACCTCTACGCAGATAAACTAGAAAACCTAGAAGAAATGGATAAATTCCTGGACAAATACACCCTCCCAAGACTAAACCAGGAAGAAGCTGAATCTCTGAATAGACCAATACCAGGTTCTGAAATTGAGGCAATATTTAACAGCCTACCAACCAAAAAAAGTCCAGGACCAGATGGATTCACAGCTGAATTCTACCAGAGGTACAAAGAGGAGCTGGTACCATTCCTTCTGAAACTATTCCAATCAATAGAAAAAGAGGGAATCCTTCCTAATTCATTTTATGAGGCCAGCATCATCCTCTTACTAAAGCCTGGCAGAAACACAACAACAAGAAAAGACAATTTTAGACCAGTATCGCTGATGAACATCGATGCAAAAATCCTCAATAAAATACTGGCAAACTGAATCCAGCAGCACATCAAAAAGCTTATCCACCACGATCAAGTGGGCTTCATCCCTGGGATGCAAGGCTGGTTCAACATATGCAAATCAATAAACGTAAACCATTATATAAATAGAACCAAAGACAAAAACCACATGATTATCTCAATAGATGCAGAAAAGGCCTTTGACAAAATTCAACAGCCCTTCATGCTAAAAACTCTCGAAAAACTAGGTATTGATGGGATGTGTCTCAAAATAATAAGAGCTATTTATGACAAACCCACAGGCAATATCATGCTGAATGGTCAAAACTGGAAGCATTCCCTTTGAAAACTGGCATAAGACAGGGATGCTGTCTCTCACTACTCCTATTCAACATAGTGTTGGAAGTTCTGGCCAGGGCAATCAGGCAAGAGAAAGAAATAAAAGTATTCAATTAGGAAAAGAGGAAGTCAAATTGTCCCTGTTTGCAGATGACATGATTGTATATTTAGAAAACCCAATCCTTTCAGCCCAAAATCTCCTTAAGCTGATAAGCAACTTCAGCAAAGTCTCAGGATACAAAATCAATGTGCAAAAATCACAAGCATTCCTATACACCAATAGCAGACAAACAGAGAGCTAAATCATGAGTGAACTCCCATTCACAATTGCTTCAAAGAGAATAAAATACCTAGGAATCCAACTTACAAGGGGTGTGAAGGACCTCTTCAAGGAGAACTACAGACCACTGCTCAACGAAATAAAAGAGGACACAAACAACTGGAAGAACATTCCATGCTCAGGGATAGGAAGAACCAATATTGTGAAAATGGCCATACTGCCCAAGGTAATTTATAGATTCAATGCCATCCCCATCAAGCTACCAATGACTTTCTTCACAGAATTGGAAAAAACTACTTTAAAGTTCATATGGAACAAAAAAAGAGTCCGCATTGCCAAGACAATCCTAAGCCAAAAGAACAAACCTGGAGGCATCACACTACCTGACTTCAAACTATACTACAAGGCTACAGTAACCAAACAGCATGGTACTGGTACCAAAACAGAGATATAGGCCAATGGAACAGAATAGAGCCCCCAGAAATAATACCGCACATCTTCAACCATCTGCTCTTTGACAAACCTGACAAAAATAAGAAATGGGGAAAGGATTCCCTATTTAATAAATGGTGCTGGGAAAACTGGCTAGCCATATGTAGGAAGCTGAAACTGGATCCCTTCCTTACATCTTATACAAAAACTTATTCAAGATGGATTAAAGACTTAAATATTAGACCTAAAACTCATAAAAACCCTAGAAGAAAAGCTAGGCAATACCATTCAGGACATAGGCATGGGCAAGGACTTCATGACTAAAACACCAAAAGCAAAGGCAACAAAAGTCAAAATTGAGAAATGGGGTCTAATTAAACTAAAGAGCTTCTGCACAGCAAAAGAAACTACCATCAGAGTGAACAGGAAACCTACAGAATGGGAGAAAATTTTTGCAATCTACTCATCTGACAAAGGGCTAATATCCAGAATCTACAAAGAACTCAAACAAATTTACAAGAAAAAAACAACCCCATCAAAAAGTGGGCAAAAGATATGAACAGACACTTATGCAGCCAACAGATGGATGAAAAAATGCTCATGATCACTGGTCCTCAGAGAAATGCACATGAAAACCACAGTGAGATACCATCTCACACCAGTTAGAATTACTGAGCATATACCTAAATGATTATAAATCATGCTGCTATAAAGATACATGCACACGTATATTTATTGCAGCACCATTCACAATAGCAAAGACTTGGAACCAATCCAAATGCCCATCAGTGGTAGACTGGATTAAGAACATGTGGCACATATACACCATGGAATACTATGCAACCATAAAAAAGAATGTGTTCATGTCCTTTGTAGGGACATGGATGAAGCTGGAAACCATCATTCTGAGCAAACTATCGCAAGGAGGGAAAACCAAACACCACATGTTCTCACTCATAGGAGGGAATTGAACAGTGAGAACACTTGATACTGGGTGTGGAACATCACACACTGGGGCCTGTTGTGGGGAGGGGGGAGGAATAGCATTAGGAGATATACCTAATATAAATGACGAGTTAAGGAGTGCAGCACACCAACATGGCACATGTATACATATGTAACAAACCTGCATGTTGTGCACATGTACCCTAGAACTTAAAGTATAATTTAAAAAAAAAATTAAAAGACAAGCCAGAAAATTTTTCTCCGTCTTCTGTCTCATGGTCTGTTAGTATTATGCTACCCCAGCTACTATTAAAAAAGTCTCATAGACTGGGCACTTAAACAGCACGTTTATCTCTCTGAGTTCTGGAGGCTGGCAAGTTCAAGATCAAGGTGGTTGCTGGTGAGGCCTCCCTTCCTGGCCTGTAGAGAGATGCCTTCTCGCTGTGTCCTCACACAGAGTTGAGCTCACTTTTTTGTTGTTTGTTTGTGTGTTTGTTTTGTTTTGTTTTTTTCCGTCTTATCAAGCTTCCAATCCTGGCTTGTGACCTCATCCTCATGACTTCATCTAACCCTAGTCACCTTTCAAAGGCCCTACCTCCAAATAGAATCACATTGGGGTTTAGTGGTTTAACATATAATTTTTGAGAAACAGACTTTGGTCTCTCTCTCTCTCTCTCTCTCTCTCTCTCTCTCTCTCTGTCTGTCTCTTTCTCTCTCCTTCTCCCTCTCTCCTTCTCCGTCTCTCCTTCTCCCTCTCCCTCTCTTTCCCTCTCTCTCCCTCTCTCTCTCTCTCTCTCTCTCTCCCCGTCCCCCTCTCTTCCCCTGATGAGCCACTCCAAATGCAAAGCCAACTCTGAAGTAAAAATGTAGCCGTATCAACTTGACTGATGTTTACAAGCTATGGTTTCCCGGGTGGTGAAGGGCCTGTCTTCCCAGCTAAGAAGATGGATTGTCTTGTTCCACAGCCAGCATCAAAGGCACTGGATGGGATGCCAAAGTTTCTGATGAGAACATTTCACTTAAGATAAAAGGCACTTCTAAAATCCTGGGTCTCTGTTTTGCTTTGTTTTGTTTTTCATTTAAATGATCCAGTAAAGATCAAAGCTGTCAAAAATTTAATTCAAAAACTCATCATTTATCCATCTTGTCTCTCAAAGGCCAATTCCTTCATTCTCTTATTTTTAATCAGTATGTCTCATGCCCAGCACAATCAGAGGTGCACACCCACTAATTCTATAACTCAGCAGAAGTCTTAGGAAGCACTGGCCCATGGTGTGCCAAGGAAAGATAGAAGCAATGAGAAAGGTGGGGCGAGAGCTTCGCAAGGGATCTTGCCATTGTTGGTGTTTAACTTTTACTGCTTCTTCTTCTTTTTTTTTTTTTTTTTTTTTTTTTTTGAGACAGAGTCTGGTTTTGTCGCCCAGGCTGGAGTGCAGTGGCGTGATCTCGGCTCACTGCAATCTCCGCCTCTCGGGTTCACGCCATTCTCCTGCTGCAGCCTCCCGAGTATCTGGGACTACAGGCGCCCACCACCACACCCGGCTAATTTTTTTGTATTTTTAGTAGAGACAGGTTTTCACCGTGATGGTCAGGATGGTCTCGATCTCCTGACCTCGTGATCCGTCCGCCTCGGCCTCCCAAAGTGCTGGGATTACAGGCGTGAGCCACTGCGCCCAGCTACCTTTGACTTCTTGACCTTTGTGAAAGACTTCTGATTTACATGACTTTGTGTATGTAGGTTTTTTGTTGTTTGTTTGTTTTGTTTTTTAAAGAACAAGTGACTTATTTGCTTATTTTTAATATTCAAAAAAGAAGAAAAGATATCTGTATCAACAGTGGACAGAGGTTTTATGGGAAATACAGCTACATAAAGGTTACCATTCTTTTGAAAGGAAAGCCTTTTTCCTTCAAAATCCATTAATTTGTTCAGCACTTATTTTAAAAGGAAACTGAATAAATGCAAATGTTAGGGGATGTATGTATGAATGTGGCATTGTCTAAGAAAATGATTCACAGAAAAATTAGGAATTGTTGAAGAACACCTTACTGCATTTCAAAAAAGTGAGTGCCATGGTTTAATAACAAATGTTAAAAAATAAATGGACTATAAGTTTCACTATTAGAACACTTTCTGTTTATTTTTAAAGGAGTGCAATGAGAGGAAATAAATTTTTCCACTTATTTTGTGCCAGGTACCCCACAAACACACACATGCACACACACAGACACACACACACACACAGACACATACACGTAAATATAAATTATATTTTGTCATATTTTAGTAAGTGAGAACATAACTGAAAAGTGAGAATTTGAAAAATTATAAAATATTATATGCCATAGGAGGAGAAGGGAGACAGTTTAGAGAACATTTTGAAGAATAAAAATAATATAAGCCAATTATGAAAGATTTTCAAATAAAAATGTGTTCTATGGCATATTTGTTCTGTAGAATACTGATAGGTTCTTTGAAAAGAGAATGCCACAGTGAAATAGTTTAGCAAACCCTTAACTAAACATGCACTTTTACTGTACGAATTTTCCAATTCCATTAAGAGGCAAGTGTCTATTCTCTAAAAATAATAATTCTTGAACGTATTTGACCACTGAACACTATTTTTCCTTGCAGAAGATCAAGAAATGGGTATTGAGACATTTTGGGAAGTAAGGGTTTAGCTGCCTGCCTCAAATGCAGGAAATGAGATCACTTATAACCACATTTTTTTTTTTTTTTAAATTTTAAAAGGTACATTTAGTTATAGCAAAGAAAAAGGAATACTTAACTCATGGTTTTGTTCTGTTTTGAGAAAATACTGAGGAGATTTCACTAGCAAATTAACTCTTGTAGTAAAAAAGATTATTGGTTAAAAGTCAAGTGATTGAATTTTTTCGTGATTCCATTACTAAGACTTTGGACAAGGTGAGTTAACATCTGACAGCCCCATTTTCCAGCTCTGTAAAATGAACTGGCCTTGTTAGGACTCTCAAAGCTCAACTTTCTCAACATTCGTGGAGCTAAATTCTACCTAATTTTCCGAATGTCCTTGACAAACCAAATCTAGATAAGTTAATTTATTCAATCAGTCACCTCCCAAGTATTTATTTCCCTGGTGCTTTTCCTCTACTGTGGCACTTCCATGTACGTGTGTTCCTGTGGGGCTGATGGGCTGGGGAAGTGGGAGAGATAATTTTGGAAACAAGTAAACAAATATGTGAACAAAGTGATTTTTCTTTTTCTTTTTCTTTTTTTTTTTTTTTTTTTTTTTTTTTGAGACAGAGCGTCGCCCAAGATGTAGTGCAGTAGCACAATCTCGGCTCACTGCAACCTCCACCTCCCAGGTTCAAATGATTCTCCTGACTCAGTCTCCTCAGTCGCTGGGATTACAGGCACCTGCCACCACACCCAGCTACTTTTTGTATTTTTAGGAGATAGGAGGTTTCACCATGTTGGCCAGGCTTATCTCGAACTCCTGACTTCAAATGATCCACCAGCCTCGGGCCTCCCAAAGTGCTGGGATTACAGGCGTGAGCCACTCTGCCTGGCCTGAGCAAGGTGATTTCTGATAGTGAGCACTACTTTGGAGAAAAAAATCTAAAGTGATAACATAGGGATAGGAGACACTTTATGATAGGCTGCACTCTACATTTAGAGAGCTAAATGCATCCAGTGAAGAATGTTTAATGACCTTTAATGGTATGTACTAGAACTATTTCAAAATTAGTGAAGTATATTTTTATCATGAATATGGCGTTGTCTTAAAGATAAGAAACAAAAAATAAGTTCTTTTATGAACTGAGAAATGTAAATTGGTAGTACTTGAAAGTTTATAGCCAGAAATGCTTTCATTAAACAATTTAATTATTATTTTAAAAAGAAGGAAAAGAAAACCTTAAATCTGTAAATAATGCTAAGATTTTCAAACAGTAAAATACCAAGCTGATTGAATTAGATTGTGGAAATATTTTGATAGTTTACAAGACTGGAAAGAATCATGCCAGGTAACTTTCAGTATGGCAAGTGGAAAATAAAGATTTGGAAAAATATTTCGAACTGTTTATTAAAATTCATAAACTAACTTTTAAAGCAATTTTAGGATTACAGACAAATTGCACATACAGAAGAGTTGCACAAAGAGTTTCCCTATTTTTCCCCCAACACACACATACACTTTCCCCTGTTAATAACACATCTTGCATTTGTGTGTTGCATTTGTTATAAATGGTGAAGCAATATTGATATGTTATTATTAACCAAATTCCATAGCTTCCATTAAACTTCATTTTTTTGTGTCATACATTCTGTGGGTTTTGGCAAATGTCTAATGGCATATATCCACCATTATAACATCATACAGAAGAGCACCACTTGCCCTGAACATACCCTGTACTCCACGTACTCATTCCTCCCTCCTTCCCCTGAACCCATGACAACCAGTGATCTTTCACTGCTTCTATATATAGTTTTGCTTTTTCCAAATATCTTTTACTTAGAGCCAGAAAGTATACAGCCTTTACAGACAGACTTTCACTTAGCAATATGCATTTAAAGTTCCTTCATATCTATTTGTGACTCAATAATTCTTTTTATTGCTGCATAATATTATATTGTAAGGATAAACCAGAGTTTGTTTATTCACCTGCTGATGCATTAATGGACATCTTGTTTCCAGGTATTGTCCAGATATGAATAAAGTGTGATTGCTGGATTGCATGGTAAATCTGCTTCGTTTTGTAAGAAACTGCCAAACTGTCTTCCAAACTGGACATAACGTTTTGCATTCCCACCAGCAATGAGTGAGCGTTCTTTTTACTGCACATTCTCAGTAGCATTGGCTGTTATCAGTGTTCTGAATTTTAGCCAACAAATAGGCAGGCAGTACTATCTAATTTTGTTTTATTTCTAAATTCCGTAATGACATATGACAATGAGCATCTTTTAATACACTTACTTGCCAGCTGTATTTTTTTTTTTTGCAAGATGTCTGTTTAGATCTTTTGTCCATTTTAAAATGGGTTCCTTACTTATGTGTTTTTGAGTTGCAAGACTTTGTATATCTTGGATGCTAGTCCTTTATCAGATATATATTTTTTGAATATTTTCTCTCTGATTGTGACTTGGCTTTTCATTCTCTGGAGAGTATCTTTTGCAGAGCAGAAGTCTTTAATTTGAATGAAGCACTGCCTATCAATTATTTCTTTCATGGATTGTGCCTTGCCTTTTGTGTTACATCTAAAAAATCACCGGCAAACCCAAGGTCATCTAGATGATCTCGTCTGTTATCGTCTCCATGTTTTATAGTTTTGCATTTCATATTGAAGTTCATGGTGCATTTTTAGTTGACTTTTGTTAAGGACGTATGCTATAATGATTTATTCTATTTTTTTGCATATGGATGTCTGTTTGTTGTAGCATCATTTGTTGAAAAGGTGATTATTTCTCCATTTTATTGCCTTTGCCTCTTTGTCAAAGATCAGTTGATTGTATTTGTGTGGATCTATTTCTGGGCCCTCCATTGATTTGTTTATTGTCTATCTTATCTATTTGTCTTTTTAAACCAATAATCACACTTTGTTTATTACTGTGATATTATAGTCAGTATTAAAGTTAGGTGGTACCAATGATATTTGTTCTTCTTCAGTGTTGTGTAGGCTATTCTGGGTCTTCTTCTTCTCCATATAAGCTTTAGACTCAGTTTGTTGATATCCTCAAAAACGTTTAATC
Source organism: Macaca thibetana thibetana (assembly GCF_024542745.1). Lineage (NCBI taxonomy): Eukaryota > Metazoa > Chordata > Mammalia > Primates > Cercopithecidae > Macaca > Macaca thibetana. The sequence continues at coordinate 160,448,227 of NC_065581.1, read as the reverse complement.
TTGGAAATTAAACTTTGTTTTCACCAAGGAAAATTAAACTTTGTTTTCACCAAGGAAAAAAAATGTATGTATTATATATTAGATTATTTCTTAAACATTGTAGTCTACTATGGTGGTCTGTGGACCATGTGGCCACCTTACAGCAGTCATAGTGAAACACAGTCTCTTACCATGGTATAAACTATGGTGTTATATTCATGAAACACTGTAGTCATTTCTTGGCCTGAAAGAGGAAATGATGGCCCTGGAAGAAATGGGATGGGGGTTGGGGGAAGGCTATGAGAACAGTAAGGAGCACAATTCAGGAACACAGAGTAGAAAGATTAGTGTCTTTCAGTTAGAGAAGATTAAAGCTGCAAGAAAATTTTCTGCTTTCCACATTACGTAGTCAATTGTCAATTGATGACTAGGTTAATCCTGCCAAGCCGTAGTGACCAAGAGTAGAAGATATTTAATTACAGAATTCTGCATTTAAGGGAGAGAATAAAGTCGTGGTGGTGGTTTCGGCCTTGTCTCTGAATGTGGCAGGTGTCAAGTGCCTGCAGGGCCCTCACACAGAATGTCTGAGATACCCCTGTATGCTGGAGGACCAAGACTCCTGTGTAAGTACTCCCTGTATCAACCTATAGATGGGATCTGCTGGGCACTTATATGCAGAATCTTCATTTCTTTTGATGGGTTGATCTTTGCTCTTAATAATTTGTATTTGAGTATTTGTCAAATCAATTAAGGTAAACCTAATTAATCCTTTATCTTGTAAACAAATTCTGCCTCACAAGAGATTTTCCAAGACAGAGACATTGTTCCTGACTTGGTTTCCTCGATGTCACTCAGGGTCCCTGAAATGAATGTTATAATTCATCAAAATTGACTATGGTTTTTTTTTTAAATTTATTATTATTATTATACTTTAAGTTCTAGGGTACATGTGCATAACATGCAGGTTCGTTACATATGTCTATTTGTGCCATGTTGGTGTGCTGCACCCATCAACTCATCATTTACATCAGGTATAACTCCCAATGCAATCCCTCTCCCCTGCCCCCTCCCCATGATAGGCCCCGGTGTGTGATGTTCCCCTCCGCGAGTCCAAGTGATCTCATTGTTCAGTTCCCACCTATGAGTGAGAACATGCGGTGTTTGGTTTTCTGTTCTTGTGATAGTTTGCTAAGAATGATGGTTTCCAGCTGCATCCATGTCCCTACAAAGGACACAAACTCATCCTTTTTTATGGCTGCATAGTATTCCATGGTGTATATGTGCCACATTTTCTTAATCCAGTCTGTCACTGATGGACATTTGGGTTGATTCCAAGTCTTTGCTATTGTGAATAGTGCCGCAATAAACATACGTGTGCATGTGTCTTTATAGCAGCATGATTTATAATCCTTTGGGTATATACCCAGTAATAGGATGGCTGGGTCATATGGTACATCTAGTTCTAGATCTTTGAGGAAATTTGGTTCAAAAGGAAATATCCAGTTTGTGCTAAGCAATTTCTATTTTTATCTCCAACCCACTTTACTGCTTATTTTTGCCTTTTATTCATGGTGAAAAAAATGGAATTTTCTTCTTGCTACTACAGGTGCAGTTTTTTGTTTCAGTACTTAATATGGGAAATAATTGGTGAAGGACTTTGGAGAAACAGTATATATTGTTTAGAGGTATTTCCTGACTCCTCTCACAAATGATACATATTTATATATATACATATGTGTATATATACATACACACACAATGAAAAATTAAATTGTTATATATATATAGCTTAGAGACGGTGTTAAAATTTAAGTTCCCATTCTCATATCTTGCCTTTTAAAAAGTCCCTTAATTAAATAATGTGAGACATTTTAGATGTCTAGCCTAGAAAATAATTTCAAACACCTATAATTAAATTGTAAATAAAGTCTCAATTTCTCTATTATCAATATAATATGAAACTATATGTTATTCTCTAATTCTATGAAAAGAGAAAAATGTAATAAATACTTTTAAAGAGATATTCAAACCTACAGACTGTCTTATAGGCTTTGTATTTCTAATCTCCCAAAGAACCTGACATAGTTCCTTTTAATGAGTATTTCTGTTGTTGACGTATATTCTTTTGTTTAAGTGAGAGTAACAATATTATTTTTTTAATTGACTGACGAAAAGTAAATTGTGTTTGTGTTTTTAAAAAAACTTTCATATGATATTTTAAGAGTCTCCAAATAAGGATAACTGCATAAATAAACTAGTAATTTATCTACTTAGTAAAGACAAATAATACAAAGAGTAAAACATCTGAGGATAGCACTGTCCAGAGGAAAATTCCTCTGTATAACGAAGGGAGGAAGGAACTAAAAATAAACATATTTATATCCATTAAATTATGTAATAAATGTATGCTTTATTGCTTTGTTGGAAATATAATTGGCTGTAGTATAGATTTGCCATACACTTACCCTAGCCTTTCCAGCTTGCTAATTAGAGGTGGAAATCCCATCTCATTTTTACACATACCTCATATGATCCATATTTTTAAAGTATCGTTTAAAAAGTACATTTTGCGATTCTGGCCAAAATAGAGACTATAATCTGTTATATTACTCATTTAGAGTTACAAGGTCTGACCTCCCTGTTGTTCATGATAAGTACAAATGATTTTCATCTTGGTAATCAAGAGACTGCTTTGTGCGCAATGTTATTCTCATCTTTTCTTCCTAAAAGTTGCCACTATCTGTCTCGTGAGCAATTGTGAGTAAATGGTCAGAGGATTTATGCTTTTGCCTTGCTATTTTAAATACCGAAGCATGATAATAACCACTCTCTTAGCATTCTTTTACTGGTAAGTTTTTAAATATCAAGGAATGGTGTGTATACCTTCCTCTTTGGTTGAGAATGGTCCAGAGAATGTCACAGGAATACATAACATTGCAGAGACAAAGTTCCATAGGCTGAAGAATTAAATTCTAGACAAATACATCCATTTCATATGAATGGATAAAGGAAACTGATTTGGTTATATTCAGATAATCAAGGAAATTTGTGGAATTTATAATGGTAAAATAATAATATAACTGCAATCATTATAAAAGCTATGGGGAATTGCATGCTTAAGTTGTAAGTGTACAGTTTTTCCCTACTTCCAGCTGATTTGCATATTAAAAACTATACATTCTTTGCTAGCCAATATGTGCTAGCAAATACTGACACTATAGACACATAAAATTGGTCAGTCCCCACGTTGGACTTATATGGAATTTCACAGATGAGGATGCTACAACTTAAGTAATACATGCTCAAAGTCAAGTAAGCTGTGGAGTTTCAAATCAGTCTATCTAATTCTAATGTCTGTGCTTTTTCTATCATATCATGCCACTTTCCAACAATTCCAGGAACTATGTACAAGGTAAACTACATAGTTGATTAATCCAAAAGTTAATTTTTGCAGACTGTGTTATTCATGTCTTTATATTTGTCTTACCTTTAATATTCTTCAAAAAATTAAGTATACATATATGAATGTGGATTTTTAAAGAATTTATTCATATATGTATACTTAATTTTTAAAATTTGACATTTTAGAATTTAGCATTTATTTTATGTATATAATACATATAATAGCTAAATAGCATTTAATATATGTGAAAGAATAGCTGCTGAAATGCTTAGCACTCAATTTCATTTTTTTTTCCCAGCAGTTCCAGTAATTTTTGTGCTGCCTATACAAGAGAAAGATAAAAATTGGATTTGGTGATTGCTTATGCATTTTCTGCTAACTGTCCATTCTTACCCTAGGTAGCTTAGAGTCAACTCTAATGTTGCGGGATAAAAATTTCATTGTTTAAGGGGATAAAAATAAAACCAGAACTTGGTAAACATTGGAAGCTGACTAAATTAACCTGCCATACGATGAGGTTGACAGCATGGTGGCATTGGTCTGCTACCACCACTTAGTGAGAACTTCTAAAAACATTTGCAGTGGACATTGGTGTATGAAAAACTTCTCATTCAACATACCAGTAAAGACAATCAAAATAAAATACAGCATTGAAAATTATAGAGAAAGTTCTATTTTGTTTACTTATTAGGAAATAAAGAACCTACATTTTTGTTTTAAAGTAAGCATGCTGCATTCAGTCCCCATCTATTTATTTTATCTACTTAAAGTTTAAATTATGCCATTAGAGGTGCCATTTAAATTTGGGGAAAAAAGGATACTTTTTTTTTTTTTTTTTTTTTTTGAGACAGAGTCTCGCTCTGTCGCCCAGGCTGGAGTGCAGTGGCCGCATCTCAGCTCAGTGCAAGCTCCGCCTCCCGGGTCTACGCCATTCTCCTGCCTCAGCCTCCCGAGTAGCTGGGACTACAGGCGCCCGCCACCTCACCCGGCTAGTTTTTTTTATTTTTTTAGTAGAGACGGGTTTTCACCGTATTAGCCAGGCTGGTCTCGATCTCCTGACCTTGTGATCCGCCCGTCTCGGCCTCCCAAAGTGCTGGGATTACAGGCTTGAGCCACCGCGCCAGGCCGAAAAAAGGATACTTTTAAGATGTGCAATCAAATCTAGACAATGAGGTGTCTAGCTTTCTATTGCTAGAATTATAATACTCCTTCTGTCCTTTCTTGATGCTTCCATCACTAAGCAAGTACTAATTAGAGAAGAGCAATGGAAAAGAAAATAATTAGACATGAGATGAAGATATCTTTTACAGGAAAGTGACTGTTAGATTTTAACCTGCTTCACTATTATCTGTTAATCCATGCCCTTCAGGGTGATGCCGTTGCCATCCCCCGAGTGATTGTTACTGAAAGCCTCTCTCCTCCCATATTAGAGTTTTTCATAATCAAGACGGCCCCAGGATGCATAGTCGCACTGACCTGACTACACTTTTGACTATGTAGATTCTCTTTCCTAAAACAGCGCTTTGGATTAAGAGACACTGAACTCAATAGTCTTCAGTAGCCTATAAAAGATAAATGGTCCAGAAAGTTTGACACACAGTCTTTTCTGCTGTATGCTTAAGTCAAGTCAGTCCTTTGGTTTGACTCACCTTGTTCATTGTGACAACTTTCCGTAATCTGCCTTTTCTGCTTCATAGACTACCTGAAGCACAGTGATAAAAAGTAGTTCTGGTTCTCAGGGCCCCCTGGTGGGTTGACCTGGGTGCAGGGATTTTCCAGATATTGCCGACCATAGGAATTCATTGGGAGTGCTTCAGGGAGACCTATGGTGCTGCAGTTTCTGAAGTTCATGTCTCAAATCCTTTTGAACCCCGCTGTCAATATTACTGAGCTCTGTGTCCCCTGCTGCAGTCTGTCTTTCATTTGTATCTGACCCAGTAGGATATGTTAGAACAAGTAGCACTCCAGTGTCCGGAGGGGGTGGCTCAAAACCTTTCTGGTGTCTAGCGTTGACATTTAATGTTAAGTACACTTATCTACTCAAAGGTGATAGGAAAACTACCTTGTTTTTATACCACAGGAAAAAACTCTAGCAAAAAAGTTATATATATTTTTATAAACACACACACATACACACATACACACACACACGCACACACACACAAGAAACCTCAGGGTGTATACGTTTTGACTGGATTCTTTCATCCATTACAATCATTTTAAGTTTCATCTATGTTATAGTGTATTTTACAAGTACCTTCCTTTTTATTGCTGAGTATTGTTTCATTGAATAAATATACTACAGTTTGTTTATCTGTTCTGACATTTGGGTTCAAATAGGCTTTGACTCGTACATGTAAAGCTGGACATTTGTATACAATTCTTTGTGTAGTCATATGCTTGCTTTTTTTTTTTTTTTTTTTTTTTTTTTTGCCTCTTGTGCAAATACTTCCCTGAGAAATGGCCTGGTCCCAAAGAAAATGGCAATCTCTTCTCCAAAGTAGTTGTACCATTTTCCATTTAGACCAGAAACATAGATGAATTCTAGTTGTTTTACATTCTTGACAACACTTGGTTTGTTCTACTTTTTAATTAAAATGTAGTCAGTTTGACAGGTGTGTAGTAGTATCTCATTGTGCTCTTAATTTGCATTTTCCTAATAGATAGTAATGCTGGGCATCTTCTCAGGTGCTTATTTGCCATCTATATGTCTTCTTTGCTGCAGTGTCCATTCAGATATGTTGCCCATTTTTTATTGGGTTGTTTTCTATATTTTCCACTTTTTATTGGGTTGTTTTATTTATTTTTTTTATTTTTGGAAACATGGTCTCACTCTGTGGCCCAGGCTGGAGTACAGTGGCAGGATCATGGATCACTGCAGACTCAACCTCCTTAGGCTCACGTGATCCTCCCATCTCAGCCTCCTGAAGAGGTGGGACTACAGGCACATGCCAACTTGATTGGATTTTTATTTTTTTATTTTTTGTAGAGTCAGGGTTTCGCTCTGTTGCCCAGGCTGGTGGGTTGTTTTCCTACCATTGAGTTTTACATGTGCTACATTACAGACATAAGTCCTCTTTATCAGATACATAACTTGCAATTGCTTTTTCTAAGTTTGTAACTTGTCTTTTCTATATATTAATAGTATGTTTCACAAGTAGAAAGTCTTAAATTTGACACATTTAATTTGTAAATTTGCTCTTTTTTTTTTTTGTCGTACTTTGGGGGTCAAAGCTAAAAAATATTTTCTTAAGCCAAGGTCATAAAGGAGTTATTTTGTTTTCTTCTAGAAGTTATATAGTTTTAGGTTTTAAATTTAAGACTATGATCAATTGTGGGTTAATTTTGTATATGTTGTAAAGCAGAAATCAAAGTTCATTTTTTGCATATCAATTTCTAATAGCTATAGTATGATATTTCGAAAAGACTATTCATTCTGCATTGAATACCTCTGCTCCTTTATCAAGATCAGTTGTCAACATGTTTGTGTCTGTTTCTGGAGTCTTCTGTTCTATTGATCTATTTGTATTTGTAGCAATAACGTACTCTTTTTTACGGTAGGTTTAGTTCTAAAAACCTGGTGGTGTTCTCTAACTTTGTTTTAGATATTCCAGGTCATTTGTGTTAGTCTATAAAATTTAGAATCACTTTGTCAGTTTCTAAAGTAAATAAATAAAGCCTGTTGGGATTTTGATTAGGATTGCAATGAATCTGTAGATGAACTTGGAAAGTATTGCTTTTTAACAACACTGAGTCTTCTAACCCATAACATAACATATTACTTGAGGCTATTTTACTTCCTCTCAGTGGTGTTTTGTTTTGGGTTTTCAATGTTTCTTCGGTTTCTTTCTGTTGTTTGGTCAGATGTTTTCCTGTTTTGTATTCTTTTAAATGATGTGGTAAATGGTAGTGTTAAAATTTTAATTTTCAACAGTTTGTTGCTAGTATGTAGGAATACAATTAATTTTGCATGTTGAGCTTATTCTCTTCCAACTTGACTAAACTCACTTAGTACTTCTGGTAGGAGTTCCCATAGGATTTTCACATGGAAACTGTGCCGTCTTTGAAGGAAGACAGTTTTTCTTCTTTCCCAGTCTGGATGTCTTTTGTTTATCTGGAGTTCTTTATTTTGAATTATTGCATTGACTAAAACCTCCAGTACGATGTTGAATAGAAGTGATGAGAGCAGACATCCTCACTGTGTTCCGCCTTTTAAGGGGAAAGCCTTCCGTCTTTTACCGTCAACTGTGAAGTTAGCTGTAGGTTTTTCATAGATTTTCTTTATCAGGGCAAGGAAGTTTATTTCTCTTCCCATTTTGTATCACCTCTCATTATTGGAATATACTCTACGTGATCATAATGTATTTTTTAAAATACAGTGTTGAATTTCATTTGTGAAAATGTTAATTTTTAATCTGTTTATGAGGAATGTAGTATTTTATCTGGTTTTGGTATCATGGCAGTGATAGCTACATTGAGTGAGTTGGGAAATAGCCATTCATTTTTTGTTTGTTTGTTTATTTGTTTGTTCAATACAGAATTTCACTCTCTGCCCGGGCTGGAGTACAGTGGTGCAATCTCAGCTCACTGCAAACTCTGCTTCCTGGGTTCCAGCAATTCTCCTGCCTCTGCCCCGCCCCCCCGCCCCCCATGTAGCTGGGATTTCAGGCGCGTGCCAACACGCCTGGCTAATTTTTGTATTTTTGGTAGAGATGAAGTTTCACCATATTGGCCAGGCTGGTCTTGAACTCCTGACCTCAAGTGATCCACCCACCTCAGCCTTGCAAAATGCTAGGATTACAGGCCTGAGCCACCGCGCCCGGCCAGTCATTCCTTTTCAATTTTCTGCAAATGTTTGTGTAGATTCATATAATTTGTACCCTAAATATTTGCTATAATTCACCGAAAGGTTTTTATAAATTCAGTCTCTTCAACAAATTCTATTCAGGCTATTATCTCTTTTTTATTGACTGACTGTGTCTTTCAAAGAATTTGTCCGTTTCATCCAAGTTGTCAAATTTACGGGTATAAAATTGTCCATAATGTGTCTTTATATTTTTGGTATCTGTACAATCTGTAGTGATGTAACCTCTGCCATTGCTCATGTTATAATTTGTGTCTTTTCTCTCTGCCTACAGGTTTGTCTTTTGTACTATCTCAACTAATTTGCTGTTGACTTTTAGAATTTCTCTCTCTCTTTCTCTCTCTCTTTTTCTTTTTTGCTTTTTGTTTCACTATTGGGTAAATTACAGTCTCTAGACCAAATTCGGCCCCGTTTTTGTAAGGCGTTGTGTCTAAGAATGATTTTTACTTTTTTAAAGGGTTGTAAAAAGAAACAATAAGAATATGCAACAAAACCATAGGAGACTTATAAAGATGATAATATTTGTTGTCTGACACTTTACAGAAAAAATTTGTCCATCCTTGTTTTATATAATTGATTTTGACTATGATTTACTTTCTTTGGATTTAATTTGTTCTTCTTTATTTAGTTTTGTATTATAGGAAATGTCATTGATTTGAGACCTTCTTTTCTAATATAGGTATTTATTGCATTCCTGGTCAGTTTCTACTGATTTTTCTCTTCTTCTGGGTTTTATTCTCTTGCTTTTCTGAGTGCCTGGTAATTTTTAAATTGGATATCCATTATTGTGACTTATACTTCATGGAGTACTAGATATGTTTTTTCTGTTCTACTGATATTTTTGATCGTTGTTTTGGGACCGAGTTAAGTTACTTGGAAATAGTTTTATCCTTCCAGGTCACGTTGTTGGGTGTTAGGCAGAACTGGATTAAGGGTCAGTCTAGGGCTTACTGTTGCCCAGCAAAGGCCGGTCACTCTGTGTATTCTACTCAAAGCCTTGTGAACCAGGAAGGTTTTCAGTCTTACTGGTGGATGTAAGAGGCACTCTTCTTTACCCTTGTGGGCCCCAGACACTGTTATCTCTAATCCTTTCAGGTAGGTTCTTTTTAGTTTTCTCACATGCATAAACTTGAACAAGTCTTTGCAGTTCTCCGGCACTCTGTCTCTGAGCACCTCTCGCCACTATTTTGTCCTGTGAAATTTAGAGGCCATGGTCTCCCTCCACTCTCAGCTTTATCTCCTCACTTTAGCCGTAGGCCCCAGCCTGGAAACACTCTGGAGGCAGTAAGTTGGAGTAACGTTAAGACTCATTTTATTTGTTTATGTCTCTTAGGGATTGTTAGTCTTCAATGCTTGATAGCCAGTATCTTGAAAACCATTGTTTCAAGTAAAATATGAATGAGCTTGAAACTCTGTTTAAAAGAAGAAATAGGTCATTTCAGCAATGTAATGGGAGGTTTCTTAATCTATTTGTCTCAGTGAAATAAGAGGGCACCATAGATAAAATTTAAGCAATAAAATTAACAAATGCTATATAAAAAATATATATATATACATTAGTACTATATCTGACACATTTATAAATGTGATATTCATCACAAATAATAAATTCTCTTTATTCAAACACACATTTAAGTCATAAAGCAAGAATCATCAAAGCCAAAGATTAATTTCTTATACCCAGCATTCTTTGAATACAATGAAATGAAGTTAGAAGTCTTAACTAGGTCAACCCATGTTGAAAATTAAATTAACCCATGTTAAATATTGTTCTAAATAATACGAAATATTCTACATATTAAAAATTGAGCCTTTTACATATATGGCTATAATGACTCTTCTAGGAAAATTGGTGAGTTTCATTTTTTTTTTTAATCAGAAAGGAACAGAGGCTGAAAATTAGTGAACTAAGCATCCAACATGAGATGTCAGAAAAAGACAACAGAATGAACCTAATGGAAATAGATAAATAAAATAATAAAAATAATTCCAGACATCAGCAAAGAAAAACATAAAATAAATATAATAAATCTAATAGTTTGCTCTTTAAAAAGCAGAGAAAATAGATACACATCTCACAAGACTGATCAAGAAAAAATACTAAAGACAAATGTAATATTAGGAATAAGAAAGTACACTTAACAAAGATAAATCAGAAATTAAAATGTTAAACGATGATATGACAAAAAATACTAGGAAAGCAAATTAGAAATAGATGTAGATACAGATATAGATATATGTATATATCCATAGATATATATCTCACAACCCTCTAGGATTTATTCCAGATATGCCTGTCTGGAGTAACATGAAATAGTCATGTTATATAAACATAAATAATAAATAATGTAATTCACCATATTGACAGATTAAAACAATTACATGATCTCAATAGATGCTGAAAAAGTATTTTAAAAAATGTATCATGCAGTCATGGTTAAAAACTTAACCATGGGGGTGGGGGTGTGGGAGCAAGGCCTCACTCTGTCACCCAGGCTAGAGTGCAGTGGCACAATTGCAGCACACTGCAGCCTCAGCCTCCTGGGCTCCTGTGATCTTCCCACCATAGCCTCCCAAGTAGCTGGGACTACACAGGCATGCACCATCGTACCCAGCTAACTTTTTTGTTTGTTTGTTTATTTGTTTTTATTTTTGTAGATACAGGTTTTCACTATCTTGCCCAGGCTGGTCTCGAACTCCTGGGCACAAGCAATGCATCCACCTTTGCCTCCCAAAGTGCTGAGATTACAGGTGTGAGCCACTGAACTCAGCCAAAGTTTCACTAATCTAATAGAAAAAGATCTATTTAAAAACTGTGGAAAATATGGCAAAAATGCTTAAAGGTTGTTTTTAAGATTGGGAAAAAAAAACAATTATATTAATTATGACCAGTCCAATAAAAATAATATGGCCAGTAAAAGAACAAAAGGTATTGTCTTTGTTTTATGTTGTTACAACAGAATACCACAGCCTGGGTAATGTACAAAGAAAAGAGTTCATTTGGCTTATAGTTCTGAAACCTGGAATGTCCTAGAGCGTGGCAGTGGTATCTGGTCAGGACCTTTCTGCTGCGTCACAACATGGCGGAGGGCAAGAGCATGCCAACTAAGATCTCTTTTCCTCTTCTTATAAAGCCACCAATCTCATTATGAAGGCCCCACTCTGATGGCCTTATCTAATCTTAATTACCTCCCAAAGACCCTAACCCCAAATATCATCAACATATGAATTTGGGGATTAAGTTTCCAACATATGAAATTTGAGGGACACATTCAACACATAGCAAGTTTCAAGATTGGGAAGTAAGAACCTATCACTATTCATAGCTGATGTGACTACAAACTCAAAAGAATGTAACGGTAAGTCATATAAATTCATAAGAGAATGTATAACTTTGCTGAACAAAAATTCAGCATAGTGAAATCAATTACATTTCTATATGCTAACAACAGGCAGAAGATGTGATTTTTCTACGTTACCATTTAAAATACGTGCATCAAAAATATGTTGATCCTTGGAATAATCTAACAAAAGATTTGTATGGCCTTTGTGAATAACTTGACGAAACTATTGCTAGAGGTTAAGTAAAGCCTCGGTAAATGGAAAGATATTCCTTGAATTATGAACAATCAGTTCTTTTGTTAATCATTGCACCATGTATTCAGTCACCACAATATGCAATCAGCAAGTTGACTCATTATCTTTACTGAAAAAGAATGCATACTTGTTGCTATTATCAGTTTGTTTGCCTGCACTCAAGAGTACATGATGGGTTTCTTAATTTTTTTTTGCTTCAAGCCTATACTTGGGCAGCTTTCTTTGTACAGCCAACATCTGCCCTGATTCTTAAAACGACCAGTGTCCATGCTAGACAGAAAATGCCGTGATTTATCTATGTTTTCTCAGTAGTGAACAGGGAAAAGAACAGCTGATATGTGAGGAGCAATTGTGTTGTATTCAGCGTTATTCCAGGCTTGGTCTTTACTTCTCCACATCTGGAATGGGAGGCCCTCGGGCCTGGGGATGAACTCAGGGAAATAAGAGAGCAGGGAAAGGGGTTTCTGAACAGCTCCCTTGGTTGTCTGTGGAGCTGCGATTTTGTCCTAGGAAAATTCTTTACCTTTTGGTGCACACTTTGTTTCTGTTCAGTGATTATACAGTATACAGGACCGATTACCATGGAAGCGTTTTGTTAAAGCACAGTGAAATCCTTACCTCTTCTCCCTATCATGTTTGAGCAAGGGCTTGAACCCAAACCAAAACAAACTCACTTCTTTCCTGCTTGTGTGTGAACTCAGGTTCCCTGGGGCACATCCATTTTCAAACCTGCAGCCCAGAAAGGAATGGAGCCTAGAGGGATAGAAAGCCAATGACAGGTGCTGTCACCTCCACGTTTTCAGAGCCAGGGTTCAGAGTAGTGGGGCTGCTCCAAGGATACGGCAAAATATATCTGAGCATCTCGGTGGGTGGGGGGGCGCCATAAAGATGCCATTTTTCTCTCAACCTTCAGAATGAGCAAGGGCCCAGTCAGACCTCCCTGACCCAGCTGTGAGGGCAGTGATGGGGGTGAGCTTGGTTTGGCTCAGTTGCTCTAGTTTCCAGCACCTAACATCCCTTGGCATCATTTCAGCTAATAATAAGATAGGCTTTTATATGATTCGTAGAATCACATCTGTTAAAAGTAAATTCACATTAGGAATTAGAATAATGCCTCCAAATCGCCACAGTGTGATAGTTTGCTAAGTGAAAATTGACTTATAAAAGGAAGGTAAAACAGGGAATCTCTGATTGCAGAGTCTCTGTAGACGATTTGAGAGTGCACATGGAAGACCATATGTTTCTATGCAAATGTGACATGTATCTAATATTGGGAGCACTTCCAGAAAATGCTGTGCAATGTGCCCTTCAAAAAAACCAAGTCTTACTTGGTATTAGACTGAGCCACGTTTATACACTGCAGTTTGTGGATTGTATGCACATGGGAATGGCACCTCAAAACAAACTTTCCTTTTAGACTGTTAACTCCATTTGTGAGCCGACAGCAGATGGCTGAACTGGCACAGAAATTCTTCTCCGCACGGCTCTGTCATCACTGTGGTAAAGGTGCCAGAGAAGGAGTGACCATAGACCATGTTTCTTAGGTTTTTCTAATACATTAAATAGCTTTCCTTGTTTTCTGTTGCTCATGGGTGAAATATCTGCAAAAGTATTTTGTAAGTAACGTTTTTGTATATGTTGGTTTTAGCAGAAGCTTTCTCATCTTGCAACGTTACACATCATGTAGGTTTCCTAAAATTTTAACTGTTTAAATTTTGCATATGTTGCATTATTTTACTTCTGTAATCCCCATCTTCTACACATGTGAGCATGCATGCGTGCACACACACACACCCCTTCCATGAAAATGAATGTACAGAAACAACTTGTGCCTTATACTTACTAAATGCATATTCAGAAAGTTAAATGTTGTTTGATCCTATGTAAGTACACTTAAAAAAAACCCACCTAGTCTCAGATATCCAATATACTTCACCTGGTCCACCACTAGTGCCACCATGTAGTCTACCATTATACTTCCTACTCTTTTTTAATTACTGTTTCTGGGAAACCAGGATAGCAATGCAACTTGCTGTTCCTAGGGGAGGGTAAGAGCTATGGCTACTGCCATACCACATGGAATGGCTAAGGCTTTATTCTACAGACCCACTCATGGCTTCTGCAAAGCCAGAAAGGGGTGGAGAATGTGAGGTGCATCTAGAACCTAGCCTTAATATAAAGGTATTATCATCTTAAAAATATATATATATATATATTTTTTTTTTTTTTTTTTTTTTTTTTTTTTTTTTTTGAGACGGAGTCTCGCTCTGTCCCCCAGGCTGGAGTGCAGTGGCCGGATCTCAGCTCACTGCAAGCTCCACCTCCCGGGTTCACGCCATTCTCCTGCCTCAGCCTCCCGAGTAGTTGGGACTACAGGCGCCCGCCACCGCTCCCGGCTAATTTTTGTATTTTTTTAGTAGAGACGGGGTTTCACGTGTTAGCCAGGATGGTCTCGATCTCCTGACCTCGTGATCCGCCCGTCTCGGCCTCCCAAAGTGCTGGGATTACAGGCTTGAGCCACCGCGCCCGGCCTCATCTTAAAAATATTAACAAATAATCCCTTGATCCCAAGGTTAACAGTCTTATACCTGCATTATTTAAATTTCTCATTTATTGCATCTTTTTTCAATCTGATGTCAGGAATAAAGCATACTCATCAGGTAGACAAAAATGTAATAAGCAGACGTTTCTGCTGATGAGAAATATTTATTTATTATTGCAGACAGTACATAACAGGTTTTCCTATTGTTTTTCTAAAACAAACTCGACTTCTACTTGTCAACACTAAGCTCTTCCTAATGGTTATGTACATCAAACCTTGGCTTTCATGGATACTTCTTTTAAAAGTGCCACAAGAAAGAAACCTAGGAATAATATTTTATGAAATGAACAACCTGGACTCTTTTCTCCTACCATCACATTTTGTGTTTGCTTGGAAAATAAAACTAAAGCAAAGATTTCTGTAATCAATAGATAAGTATATCATGTTAGGGATTAGAAGCCAAAGGTAATCATTAATAATATTTTTAAAAATCATCACCATGATTGGACTTGACAAGGAGGAAAATCAATCTAGCTTCTATGTCTGTGTCGTGCGGCAAATGGCAACACAAGAGCTTAGAGAAGCCATGCCTTAAATCTGCCTTAGAGTCACTGAGGAGTAAGTAAATGATTCTTCCCTCCCTAGCACACTGCATGATGCACCGTAGACACTTAATTATTTGTTGAGTCAATTAATCAATGAGTCAAAATCCCAGGTCCACCACTTACTTACTATGTAAACTTTGGCAAGTGACCTCACTTCTTAATGATTAGTCCTTTTCACCCTAAAATATACCATAATAGCACCTCATTAAGTTATTAAGAAGGTGATATGACATAATATATATAAACTACTTCACATCGTGCCTGGTGCTCATTCACAGATCAATAGCTTATTCGGGCTCTTATTAAACACCAGCATTGTTTTGTTTTGTTTTGAAAGTGTTATCTGCACTTCTCACTTATTCGTGGAAGAATTATATTGCAATCATGTAGAGTGAAAGTTGAAGAGAAATGTTGGCCATAATCAGATGTGCTTAAATATATGACAGAAACTGAGTTCAGCATCACTTGCATGATTTCAGATTTTCTTGCCTACTTTTGCCACTTTCTGCCAAATAGGTTGACACCGAACTAAAGAATAAGGCCAAGTTAGTTATTCACAAAGAGGATTTAGCAATAATTCGAACTTAAATATGCATACAGATGTAAGAGCTATGCAAGAGTCACTATACCAATTAGTGAGGTTTCAAAAAAATGATTTTATTAAAAAAAAAACCCTCTACAATGTTAGTTTAATGACTACCTAGATTTAGAAGAACATTTGACTTTGAATGGCAGAAGTGATACTAGGTGTTTTTTTTTTTTTTTTAATATTCTTTAGGTTGTGGTATGCATGTACAGAACAAGCAGGTTTGTTACATAGGTATACACATGCCATGGTGGTTTCCTGCACCCATCAATTCATCATCTACATTAGGTATTTCTCCTAATGCTATCCACCCCCAGTCTCCCACCCCCTGACTGGCCCCAGTGTGTGTTGTTCCCCTCCTTGTATCCATGTGTTCTCATTGTTCAACTCCCACTTATGAGTGAGAACATGCAGTGTTCGGTTTTCTGTTCCTGTGATAGTTTGCTGAGAATGATGGTTTCCAGCTTCATCCATGTCCCTGCAAAGGACAACTCATCCTTTTTTTATGGCTGCATAGTATTCCATGGTGTATATGTGCCACATTTTCTTAATCCAGTCTATCATTGATGAGTATTTGGGTTGGTTCTACGTCTTTGCTATTGTGAACAGTGTCACAATAAACATATGTGTGCATGTGTCTTTATAGTATAATGATTTATAATCCTTTGGGTATATACCCAGTAATGGGATTGCTGGGTCAAATGGTATTTCTGATTCTAGATCTTTGAGGAAGCGCCAAACTGTACTCCATAATGGTTGAACTAATTCACAGTCCCACCAATAGTGTAAAAGCATTCCTATTTCTCCACATCCTCTCCAGCATCTGCTGTTTCCTGACATTTTAATGATTGCCATTCTAACTGGCATGAGATTGTACCTCATTGTGGTTTTGATTTGCATTTCTCTAATGACCAGTGATGATGAGCTTTTTTTCATGTGTCTGTTGGCTGCATGAATGTCTTCTTTTGAGAAGTGTCTGTTCATATCATTCACCCACTTTTTGATTTTTTTTCTTGTAAATTTGTTTAAGTTCCTTGTAGATTCTGAATATTAGCCCTTTGTCAGATGGATAGATTGCAAAATTTTTCTCCCATTCTGTAGATTGCCTGTTCATGCTGATGATAGTTTCTTTTGCGGTGCAAAGCTCTTTAGTTTAATTAGATCCCATTTGTCAATTTTGGCTTTTGTTGCCATTTCTTTGGGTGTTTTAGTCATGAAATCTTTGCCCATGCTTATGTCCTGAATGGTATTGCCTAGGTTTTCTTCTAGGGTTTTTATGATTTTAGGTCTCAACATTTAAGTCTTTAATCCATCTTGAGTTAATTTTTGTATAAGGTGTAAGGAAGGGGTCCGGTTTCAGTTTTCTGCATATGGCTAGCCAGTTTTCCCAATACCATTTATTAAATAGGGAATCCTTTCCCCATTGCTTGTTTTTGTCATGTTTGTCAAAGATCAGATGGTTGCAGATGTGTGGCGTTATTTCTGAGTCTTCTGTTTCGTTCCATTGGTCTATGTATCTGTTTTGGTACCAGTTCCATGCTCTTTTGACACCAGGAGATTTTTTACAAGTGGTTTTATACCACAGAACTACACAGTTAATTTCCAGTGGCAATACTCTGTTAGATCTCTGCTAGTTTTCTACAGGGAAATTTCTAGACATTTGTATTCAGGAAGAATTTCAATATGGTTTGACTATATCTTTTTTATTCACAAATCTTTAAGAAGTTAACTTTTTTCAACCAATTTTCAGAACAATGAATTAAACTTTAGAATAAGATTGGATAAATACTTATCAAGGCAGAATCCTATTCGAATGTTATATCCAATTTACTTGAAATAGAGAAACTGAGTAATTTGAAAAAAATGCATAGAATTAGAGAGCTTTTCTGATTTTCTTGGTTCTCATGAAATATCATAAAATTACAAAAATCAGAGGCTACTTCTTTTAGATTTCCCTATTAGCCTTATCATCTCCTCCTGTGGTTATAGTTGTACATTTGCCTCTCCTGGAGATGGTAAGAACCTTGAAGTCAGGAGCAAATGCTCCTTCTCCTTCTGTCTCCCAGGTCACTGTCCCAGTGCAGTTATTTATCAAAATTGAATCTCTACCTTCTATGCATGTTCCAAACTTATCTTAAAGTTAATTTTTAGATTTATCCTCTTAAAACATTAACGATATTTAAAGATGCATTTATAATATGCTATAATGAAATATGTATTATGTAACATTAATAATGTATTTTTATGGCAATATTTTGCTATTAGAGGTAGTTTGTTACTTGTAATACTCGCATATTTTCTTAAAATATTCTATAGTCCCATTCTATTTAACATCAATCTCTTCAATGTACTTTTGTATTAATCTGTTTCATTTTTCCTGATTTTCTTTCCATTCCTATGTCTCTTTCATAAATGACTGCCAAGTGATTAGTTTCTGTTGTTAGACCCTTGTGTCCCCACAGCCCATATGGGGCCAAGGAGTAATGATGATGGATCGAGGCCTGCTGATCCTGTAGATGCCAGTGAGACTGAGAGGCTCCATGGGAAATGCTGCACATTTTCTATGTTGACCAGGAGCTACCGAGCCACCAGCCCTCTCTCTGTGTTCTCAAATCCCTCACACTTTACTTACAACTGATTCAGTCTGAAAATCACTTGGATTATCTACTATGTGCTAATGTGGTGACATTCATTGCAGATTTTTATAAGCAAGTGCATTTATCTAAAGAATGGGTCCAAATGTGTTGAACTCTGAGAAAAGATGAGGTATCGTCCACTTACCTATTCTGTTAAAGGTGAAAC
Source organism: Macaca thibetana thibetana (assembly GCF_024542745.1). NCBI lineage: Eukaryota > Metazoa > Chordata > Mammalia > Primates > Cercopithecidae > Macaca > Macaca thibetana. The sequence goes on along the minus strand of NC_065581.1, from coordinate 160,429,849 downwards.
ATTTTAAATATTTATGCAAACATTAAAACAATTTCACATACCTTGGTTATGTGAGGATGGGGGAGGTGAGATAACTTTTCTTAACTGTTATTTTGGGTTGTGTTTTATAATAGAAATATTTGGTTATTTGAAATCCTCTTGCTTAATTAGGCAGATTCATACTAAGTGGTTCAACAGGTCGCGTGTATAATCTTGTGGCTAAAAGTGGTTATTTTCAAGTCAATATTTGGGGTTCCTTTTTAGAGATAAGAGTTTACTAATTCAATATTTGTAGTCACAAGATTCATATGAGTAATGTTTAAACAGTTTGTGTGCTTTAGGAATAATCACTGAAATCAAGAGTTGTTCTTCTAATTATAAACCTCTGACCGAGTCCTTAGCAGTCTCAACTTGACAGCCAGAGAATCCAGAGATATCCTTATCTAAGAGTAGATATGCTCTACCCCTGATGATGGAAAGAATTCAGTGCCTTAACAATGGCCAGAGCACTGGTTCTCACACTTTTGGGTCTCTTGGACTCGCCGGTACCTTTGAAAGTAGCTGATTTGTTGAGCTGAGGGATTTAGTATCCCTGAGATTAGGCCAACCACCCCACGCCTTTTGTGGATGTAGTAAAGTCTAATGAACTTTATGGAAAGTATTCTGATGTGGAGATTCATTTGTCTTTGTGTTCCTGAGAATAAGTGTTGAGCTAGTTAGGCAACCTGCAGCACCTGCGTCCCGCTCACATGCAATCTCAAATCATCAATCGAAATCGTATGACAGACAGTCTTGATGAGATGGCAGGCATCAATCATTTTCAGATTTTTGACACTTACTTTTATTCCTTCCTTGTGCAGAGAATGAGCATTATGGTGTGAATCTTCGTCAGCTCAGTACTTGGCAGTCGGCACTGTTGTCATGTGCCGCAGATGGATGGCTTTAACTTTTAAAACTGTAAAGTGTGGATACGGTGCTCTCCATTACCCAAACATTCCCCTGAGGCCTCCAGAGAGAGGAGGTATCATTGTAGCTGGAACATAGACTGAAATTGGCATCGAGAGGGTGACATCTTTCTAGCAAAAAGGAAAAAGAGGTGAAGATAGAGTAACATGAACATTTTATACTTGTATACATTTTATACTTGTATACATATTCTGTTGAGTTTTATGAAAACACCTGATTAGATATAAGGAAAAATGACAAACAGGCTGCAGGAAGTGTTTTGGAGACCTCTCATACTCCTGGTTGCTGCTCCGGCATTTCACAGATGGAGCCCAACCATTCCATTGTCCTTGCTGCCCTTGCTTACCCTGTAGAAGTTCCTGTTAGCATCAAACATTCCAGTGTGAGATGGACCGCACTGCTCAGAGAAAGCGAAGGTGTGTGGCGGAATCACTGTAATTACTGGAATCTGGTTGTCCTTCAGTAAGACCAATGCACCCCAGTTTACTCAGGATGTTTCCTGTTTTAGCACTGAAAGTCTCATGTCCCAGGGCCCCTCTCTTTGCTGGGAGAGTTGGCCACCCTTGCTTCACTTAGCATGGACTTACCAGTTGTGTAGCCCTCTACCTCTGAAGGAATGGCAGGCCTGGCCTTGAACTGTGTAGAAGGGTGAGGAGAAGGACACATTATCAAAATCACCAGTGAGTGATAAAATAAGAGAAATAAGAGCAGTTTGATGTAATTATTATATACCAAGTTTATTACATTCAAAAAGTTAGCTTCTTTTAAAGGATTTAATCTCATTCTGAGTATGTTGTTGGCATAAACATATTGCTTTTTAAGAAAATGGTGGTGATTTAACAAAATGTGTATTTGGAAAAAATAAACTCTGATGTTGTTACAGGCACACCCTCAGAGATACTACAGGTTAGATTCCAGAAGACCACAGCAAAGCAAATATAGCAAGAAAGTGTAACCCGTGAGTGTTGTGGTTTCCCGTTGCATTTAAAAGTTATGTTTACACTGTAATGTAGTCTATTAATTATGCGATAGCATTATGTCTCAAAACAAGTCTACAGGTCAGGTGCAATGGCTCACGCCTGTAGTCCCAGCACTTTGGGAGGCTGAGGCAGGCAGATCACCTGAGGTCAGGAGTTCAAGACCAGCCTACCTAACATAGTGAAACCCCGTCTCTACTAAAAATACAAAAATTAAAAAAAAAAAAAAAAAAAAAATAGAAAAAAATTAGCCAAACATGGTGCCATGCAACTATAATCACAGGTACTCGGGAGACTGAGGCAGGAAAATTGCTTTAACCCAGGAGGTGGAGGTTACAGTGAGCTGAGATCACACCACTGCACTCCAGCCTGGGGAACAGAGCAAGACTCTGTCTCAAAAAGAAAAACGAAATCATCCATAAGAAACAACTCCTCCTCATCTATTCAGGTAATGAGATGGCAGCAATTTGGTCACATCTTCAGACTCTACTTCTAGTTCTCATTCATTTGATATTTTTACCACATCTGCAGTGACTTCCTCCAGTGAGGAGTAAGTCATTGAAAGATGGAATCCACATCTTCTAATTCCTGTTTATATTGATATTTTGATCTCCTCCCAGGAATCATGAATGTTGTTAGAGCACCTAGGATGAGGAATCCTTTCCAGAAGGTTTTCAAAGATCTTTGCCAAGCTCCATAAGAAGACTCAATATCTGTGATAGCTATAGCCTTATGAAACATATTTCTTAAATAATAAGACTTGAAAGTTAAAATTGCTCCTCAATCCATGGAATACAGAATGAATGTTGAGTTAGTAGGCATGAAAACACAGTTAATCTCCTTGTATATCTTTCGGGTGACCAGCTGCATTCTCAATAAGCAGTAATATTCTGAGCTGAAGTTCTCAACAGTGCACTTAAACTATTCGATAAAACACACTGTAAACAGATATGCTCCCATATAGGCTTTTTTCCCATTTATAGAGCATGGCCATAGAAATTTCAGCATGATAGGCCCTAGGATTTTAATGGAAATGAGTATTGGCTTAAACTTAAAGTCACCAACCACATTTGCCCCTAATAAGATAATCAGACTGCCCTTGGAAGCGTCGAAGCCATGCCTTGACTTTTCCTCTCTAGCTAGGAAAGTCCCAGATGGCATCTTCTTGCAATAAAAGGCTGTTTCCTCTACACTGAATATCTGTTGTTTGGTGCATCCAATCTTAGCTAGATGCTCTGGATAACCTGCTGCAGCTTCTACATCAGCATTCGTTGCTTCACCTGGCACTTTTACATGATGGAGACAGTTTCTTTCCTTAAACCTCATGGACCAGCCTCTGCTAGCTTCAACCTTGTCTTTTACAGCTTCCTCACCTCTCTCAGCCTTCACAGATTTGTAGGGAGTTGGGACCTTACTTTAGATTAGGCTTTGGCTTAAGGGAATGTTGTGGTTGTTTTGATCTTGAATCCAGATAACTCATACTTTCTCCATATCAGCAATATGGCTGTTTGCTTTCATTTCGTTTGTATGTTCACTGGAGTAGCACTTTTCATTGCCTTCATGAAGTTTTCTTTGCATTCACAACTTGGCTAACTGGTTGGTGCAGCCAACCTGGTGCAAAGCCTGTCTTGGCTTTCAACATGCCTTCCTTCCTTTTTAAAAAATCATTTCTAGCTTTTGATTTAAAGTGAGAGACATGCAACTCTTCCTTTCACTTGAACACTTAGAAGCCATCATAGCATTATGAATTGGTCTAATACAATATAGTTGTATCTCCGGGTATAGGGAGGCCCACCTGAGGAGGAAGACAGACACAGCGTGACAGGCAGTTGGCGTGACAGTCAGAACACATATAACATTTATAAGTTCGCTGTTTTATATAGGCATGGTTGGTGGTGCCCCCAAACAATACAATATTAATATCAGTCATCATGGATCATAGATCACAGTAAAAGATATAATAATAGTGAAAAAGTTTGAAATATTATATGAATTACCAAAATGTGATACAGAGACATGAAGTGAGCACACGGCTGTTGGCAAAATGTCTCCTGTGGACTTGCTTGATGCACGGCCATCATAAACCTCCAATCTGTTTAAAAATGCAGTATCTGCAAAGCGCAACAACTCGAAGCACAATGACAAGAGGTGTGCCTGCCTGTGCACTCCAGCCTGAGGGACAGTGAGACCCTGTTTCAAAAAGAAAAAAAAAAAAGATTTTAATGTGGCATTTTATTTGCTTTATTTTTTGTAAAAAGAGAGTAGCAGAGAAAGAGTAACTTGTCCCTTTTCACATCAAGAATATAAAGGTCTCTTTCTCTAGTTAAAACTCAAAATAGGAAAAAATATAGTAACGGGCAAAAATATTTCTTTGTAGAAATAAACTCCCCTTAATATTATCTCAAAATATCTGTTTGGGAGGTTGGTGAAGATTCTGCTACTGATTTTTCAAATACCGGCATGTAGAGCCCTGTGCAGGGTGAAATATTTGGAGAGCAATTTTTAGAAGGAAAAAATGTCGTAGAAATAATAGTTGGAAGGAAAAAAACCTCCCCACGGCATAACGGCCTTCATGAAGCTGTGTGTGGGACAGGGAAGTGGTGGTAGTGGTGCTGTTGGATGGAACTGCGGTAGGTGACAAGCAGGCGTGGGCTAGGGGCTATCATGGATGTTGGTACAGTCTGGGCCCTGCCTGCCAGTGTCCCGTGTGGAGGGACACCATTCACGCAGTGTGATTCACAGATTTGCTGTTGGTTATTTATTATGAAAAATTTCTGGGATAAAGAAGCCATGTAACTTGATATGACAAAATCAGTATTTCACAGCAGTTTTCCAACAGATGGATATAAAGTAGAATAAGGGTGCCTTTTTCCAATTTTTCACGAAGGGCCATATGTGCTAGTGGTGGCATGGGTTTATACTGATACGATAACTTACCAATCCAAGGGAGCAGGAATGGCAGAGATAATTTACGTGAGTCCTAAAGGAGAGGAGGGTTGAGGCTTTACTTAGGGCAGGAGGTATAAACCTGGACGCCTACAGGGCTCAGGAGAGAGAAGGGCGCAGGCCAGGCTGTGTACTGTGTTGACATTGCTCCTGGAGAACTTATCTTCATTCACATGGAGAAATAAAATCTTTCTGCAGGGGAAGCTGCTGCTTGTCTCTCACTGGTTTTGGCCCTATGGATATACAGCCTCAGAGTTGTCTTCCAGTTCTTCAAGAGCAATTAATAATTTGGAATTGTATGTGAAATCTTGTATGTGAAATTTTGGAGGAATGACTTCGTTTTGTAATGCAACATGTTAGCCAAAAAAAGCACATGCCTGGATTAATTCTGGTTGAGCTGAGCCAGCATTTTTCACCTTTAAAGAGCAGATGGCAGAGTTCTTGGGAAGGAAGAGTAGGGGTGACATTTTAACTACATAGGTCACAGGACTGGCATTTTGCAATAAATTGATCAATACTTATTGAGTGAACAAATATCTGAATACATCCCACTGAAAGTCATTAAAATTTTGACTTTATTAGTTAACATGCCTGCTCAAAAATGGCGGAGAAAGCTACAAGGGGAACACATATTTCAGACTGAGTTGCAGTGTCAGAGACAATAACCCCACTGCTACGGAGGTCTCAGTCAGCAAGAAAGAAAATGCCAGGCCAATCAAACACGTACCATGGCTTTTAGGAAAACTGGCCTCCACACTTCGAGAAAAGGCAGCGTCTAGATCCTCTGAAGGAATTTGATTTAAGGTTCCAGAAGAAGAAATTCCAACTATTCACTGACATGTGATGATACTCAGAAAGAAAAATGGGGTGATATCTAACAAAACCAATTTAGGTGCTGTCCACTGAGCTCACATTTTGAAAGGGGAAGTACAAATGCTGAGGAAATGACAAGTAACCAAGGATAAGTAGGAAGAAAGATGGGAAGCTGTAAAAATGTTTTCATAGAGCAGAAGAGAGGAATGAGCTACAGTTTGTGTTGTTTACAGCATGAAAGAATGAAGGGATGGATACATGAATGAAATGATGAAGCGGGCATATTTTACTGTCCTGTGGACTTTTCTGAGACCTGAAAGGAAAGTTAAACCCACTGTTTAAGACTGATGGTTGATATGGTTTGGCTCTGGGTCTCCACCCAAATCTCCTGTTAAATTGTCACTCCCATTGCTGGAGGAGGGGCCTGGTGGGGGGCGATTGAATTATGGCAGGGCAGAAATCATCCTTGTGGTTCTTGTGATAGAATTCTCTTGGCTAATTGTTTTTTATTATTATTATTATTATTATTATTATTATTTTAGTAGAGATGGGGTTTCACCACGTTGGCCAGGCTGGTCTTGAATTCCGGACCTCAAGTGATCTTGCCTGCCTTGGCCTCCCAAAGTGCTGGGATTACAGGATGAATCCCAGCCTGAAATTGTCATTTTTAAAATCCTAATAGAGCGATGGAAAACCTGAAATGATGTATCTGGGCATCACCACTGTGTCTTCTCTTGATGTGTTTGTAAGTGAAGGACCCATGGGGTCTGTATTGCAGTCACTCACCTGCCTCCCACCCACTCAGTGGCTTTAGGTAAGCTGTTGAACGCCTCCACAACCTTCCTGATGTGTCAAGTGGGATCAACACCCTTGCTTAGGCTGCAAAGGTGAGTGTCAGTGAAGCGGCTGGCACTTCCACACATGCACCTTCTTCACAGCCTTTCATAGGACAGCAGAGTTACAGGGGGATTTGTAACTTCCAGAAGAACTTCACTTAGATACTATGGCACAGTTGAAGCAGAAGGAAATCTCTAGTGGGATGTGAAAGTGCTACCTGTTTAGTTTCTTTTTGTTTCAGACTATTTCCGTCTGTTTGTACAAAACACAGAAGGAATGCTTAGCAGACTTGGTTCAGAGCTTGCAGGAACAACGGATGCCCTGAGTGACAGATTCAATATCTAGAATTCGGTTTCAGCCTTTATAGTTGGAATTATGGGCTGAACCAACAGGATGATATATAACAGAAACAAAGGTGAAGCTGTTTGCTTTCTTTTATAAAAAGCTACTGAACAAATACCAGATAGAATAAAATTTTTTTATTGCTCAAAACTTATGTACATATATAAAGAAGGTTCCCTTTCCGCAGCCCATTTGGGCCTGCAGTCTGCAGTTTCAGAGGATACCACCATACTATGCCGCTTCCCAGGACAGCACTGAGAAAAAATGCAGAGACCCCACATCACATCAGCGATGTGCCTATAAGTCATGGAAAAGAGCATAATTATAGAGGCACATGATAAACACTGACAATCAGAGAAGAGACATCATTTTCAAAAGAGCTGACTTGCTCTTTAGGACACCAGAGGACAAAACTTGGATTGATAGATGAAAGGTATGCAGGAACAGATTTCTTTCCTGAGGGGAACTTTCTAAGACCTACAGCTATTCATTGATAGGATGGACTGCCTTGTAAGACGGCACAGTTCCTGTTGTTGGAAAGCCTTAAGAAGAAATTGGTTGTTGACTTGCTGTGATGCTGTAGGTGGGATCCCATTTCTGATAGGCTGACAAGATGACCCCTCAGTGTTTTCCAACTTTTGTTTTCTCTGATCAAGTTAGTTTACCTCCATTATGTTGGCTGTATTGATATAGATTTCCAAGTACTTAAATTATCTTTCTGTTGTTTTACAGGATTTATTTTATTCTACAAAAACATATATAAAATGTACAAAATTATTGAGTTCTTTATTTTTTTATTTTTTGGCTTCCTTTGAAATTTAGAGATCCTGTTTCTCTAGAATTCTTTCTAGAGAAGGGCTTAGAGCAAAAGTTTGTTCTTAGTTCCCCTTTATATTCCTCTCAAAAATAAACAAAACAGTACATAAAGATATATTTCATGCATACAATTAATGTACTGCAAATGCTGAAAATCTCCTTGACAGAGAAAAGTCATCACCAAGTCCAGAGCTGATGCTCAAGAGGTAGGAACTTGCTTACAGAGTCCCATCCAACCCAGTAGTGCTGCAACAGTTGTTAAACAGTTTTGACATCTCTCCTTAGGATCCTGTAGTACTAAAAGGAGCCATCTATATGGAAAGCTTTGGAGCTGGAGAGTAAAGCTTTCTTTGTGTGTATAGGCCCACTGACTATCATAGCTACCACCTTGCACTTCCACTGCTTTTGTGGGTCCAGACCTTGGCCCAAGGCCTCCTGGGTCCCCCGTGCTGCACCTGCTCTTCCATCCTCCTTTTCACTCACACACTGCATTTATATGGCTGGAGCTGTTCTATCCGTAAGAAAATCAAACCCGTGATGTTGGATTATGTCTGTGCAATTATTTATTTTGTCTATAGTAAAGGAGTTAGCCATTATACTTAGGAAGTTAAGAAATGGCAGATTTTATAGAAGTACCCGAATACATACAGGTACACACTTATATATATAAATGAGGAAATGCCATTTTAGCAAATATTGGCGTTTTAGTTCAGGACCTTAATATTCTTGGTCCTAACACCTGTGGGTGATGTGATTTGTTGTGTTTAGAACATGGAATGAACTAGAGAAGAAGACAAACTCCAGCCGTGTAGGAGGGGCCCTGGCACCACCCCCCTGCTCTCTGGCCCAGGAACTGGGCATGACTATTGGCTGCCTTCTGTGCTTGGAGGTACACCTGCCTTGCCAGCCAGTCACCCCTCTTCTGTCCAGTCCATTCTCCTCATCCCTGGAGCCTGTTTTAATTGTTCCCTCTTCTCTGAAGCTTCACCAAGGCTTTGTTCCTCTTTCCAGGAGGAGCTGAAGGCTTTAATATCAGAGCTCCCATTTCTTCCTTTATTCTTTTGTCCCGCTGCTAGCTCAGCACTTTTAAGATATGTCTGCATGGCCGTTTATTTACTAGTCTCTTTTCTCCTGTAGATAGGGAGACCTTTGAAGGAAGGAGCTGTTTCTTATTCATCCATCTTTTTAAAGTCTACTACACATTAGTTGTTCAGTACATACTTTTGAATTACTGTGAAGGAAAGGCAGAAATGACTATGTTCACAGAACAAGTAGGGCTTCTCATGTGTGCTTGTTTTGCTGTTTTTGTTTGTTTGTTTGTTTGTTTGTGACGGAATCTTGCTCTGTTGCCAGGCTGCAGTGCAGTGGCATAGTCTCGGCTCACTGCACCCGCCGTCTCCTGTCTCCTGGGTTCAAGCGATTCTCCTGCCTCAGCCTCCTGAGTAGCTAGGACTACAGGTGTGCACCACCATGCCCAATAAGGTTTTGCATTTGTGGTAGAGACGGAGTGTCACCATGTTGGCCAGGATGGTCTTGATCTCTTGACTTCGTGATCCGCCCACCTTGGCCTCTCAAAATGCTGGGATTACAGGTGTGAGCCACCACACCCAACTTAGTGGTGCTGTTTGAGGAACAGTTTCTTTTTTCACATGGGAACGTTCAGGGCCTTGCAGTGTGGCCAACATCCCTTGCCCTGCCCACGTAAATGGCCATGTCCATCTCCAGAGGTGATCCAAGCCCGCAGACCTGTTTGCACACCATTGAGAAACACTGGGACAGACTCTGGTGATTCTCTGAGAACTCCATTATGCTTCTTGGTGTTCCCTTGGCCCATCCACCCAGTGGAAAGATAAGACCTTGGAAATCATGAGCTACTTGACAGTAGACACTTCCAAAAATCGTAACGGTCCAATCTCCAAAAAAACTTTCCATTCATATTATGTACACACAGAGATGACCAAAACCTGACATTGAAACTGTAAAGAAAACCATTATCAAAGACCTAACATTTTTTAAGAAATGAATTTTCAGTAAATCTTCTTTCTTGGATTTTGTGAAGTCCAAAGAAAATCAGATTACTCATGTCTTTTTTCAAAAAAAAAAAAAAAAAAAAACAACAACAAAACTTTCCATCGTAAGCAAAAAAGAACTTATGCTACAGGATTAAGTGATTGATGTGGTGAGTAATACTGAGTGAATGGAAAATCACCATAGTCACAATATGACTCACACCTCATACATTTTTCTCTTCTGATCAATATTCAGCATATAAATGGCACTAATTTTCCATATTCAGAGAGGAAAAGAAGGAGGAAAACAAAAGCGTATAAAGGTTAGACTGGAAGGGTGATATTTCCTGTTAGATGAGCATTGTTTAAATCTTAGGGTTTGGTCATAAAATAATAGAATGTTTTAAACATGGAAATATTATTCATAGCAGATAAATAGCATTGAAAAGAATGCAAGGAAAAGAATCTGTGATAATGGGGTAGAGTTTAGAGGAAAGTTTTGGTCTAAATTATTCTTTTAAAAAATGTAGGAATTACGTAGTCATGTAATTTTAAACCTGACTCACCTCTTTATTTAGGATGATACTCATTGTCAGTTGTTGTTTTCATAAACCCCAAGCAAGTCAGTACATCCATTCATTGCATATTGCATAGAAAACTATTTAAATCTATGCTAATGTTATTTTCTTCCTAAGTTCAGTAAATTAGTGTTGTGACAGATACGTGGCCCTGTAGCTTTTTCAATTCTGAGATTGGTTTTTAATCTATGATGTGAACCTTGGGCAGTTCAGGGGAATATCATTGATTTATAACATCTCTTCTGCCTCAGTGTTTAACAAAGCTTGTTTGATTTTAATGGGCAAAAAGAATACTCTTTTTAAGTAAGATGTTTCTAATCTCCTGAAGTATTAGTACCAGAGACCCCAGGCAAAAGCAATTCTCAAAAGCTCTCTAGGAGGTAGTTTTATATGAGATTATAGCACATCTAATATTGTGCAAATATTAAAGAGGTTTAAAACTTTTAAATTCGTTGATTTTTTTTTCATCCTAAGGCAAATGATAAAAGTGCAAACATATTGCTTTAGGATAAGCCTGTAGGTAAATGTATCATGCAAAATATTACATTAAAATGCTGCCTGACTTAATTTTGTCTGACTTATAATCCCTGGGAACATTGAATATCATTTCTTCAAAAATCAGTTCTACATTATGATTCATGTATTTAATTTGTCTTCTAACATAACTATTATTTTTGCCTTAATTTGGTGTAACTTCAACAATGCTGGAGGTCAAAAGATGCAAGCTTCCTTTTGCTTCTAAGCTTCGTCTCCTCCCTACTCAGCATTCATTCAGAGTATTAGAATGTGAATGTTTGGATTTTACAACTTATTCATCCTGCATTAAAGGAATTTGGACTCCTTCTATGAGCGGCCTCTGATTTGCTGACTTATGTTTTACTGAGCTCTGATGGCTATTATGTGTGCCGTCACCTTTAAACATGACCAGGGATGTTTGCAGAGATCTCCATTGGATTACAGTCTCCAAGAATAAGGTTTTCAACAAATGTATAAAATGTATACAATTTGTTTGACTTATTTTTTTCAAATATGACTCTTTACCTAAAGAAAATAATATTTTAAACTGTTACAAAGTCACTTCTGAAGGGCTAAAGGGCATACAACTTGCAAAATAATAAATTGTAAGTTGCCAATAATGATGCTAATAATTTCCCCTAAATAGACTTATGTACGTTAAAAATATCTACTAACATGTATGTTGTGAAAAACGAATGTGAAATTCAGGAAGCTTGTTGGGCTGAGCTTTCCGGGAAACTGCAGAACTGTGCTGCGGACTTAGTTTGCGGGTGTCACCAGTAGCATCCCACGGTCCTGCTGGATTACAGACTGGGCTTCACCATCTAGTTGTGGTACAACCTCTGTAGACCCTTGGAACATAGAAAAGAGACGTCTGAGGCAGTGTTCCTTATCCTTTGAGATTAGGTCACTAGTGAGCCATTGACAGTTTTATTGTAAATTGATACTGTTTGCGTCGAGATAAGTTGAAGAATGGTACAAAGAATTTTAAATTTTACCCAAGACTAAGAAAAGAAGTGCAGAGCAAATGAAGATAGTCAATAGCACAGAGCTCTTGAGAAAGCATTTGGCAACCCTAAATCCCAGAATCGATAACTTGTGTTAACCAGCCAAATGGAGTGTTAGGGAAGAAAAGCTGTTTGTCTGGCTCTCTTTACATTCAAAGAGCTTAAATTGAGAGCCTGAAGTCTCCAGGAGCTGTGACATGAGGGCTCTAGCTAACCCATTATTTGGCTGGCACTAATAAAGTTGAAAACATTTCCTTCTGAAATCAGTCATTTAATTTTAAAATAATGGTATTACTTTTGTATTCATGGATAGTTTTTTTTTTTTTTCCAAATTAAAATATCCTGGTTCTGCTTAGTTCTTAAGCCAGTTTTTTAAATTAAATTACTAGGAAATCACCCAGTGGATTAAAGCAACAGTAGTAATTTTGTTTTGTTTTGTTTTGTTTTGTTTTACATCAGATGCAAAAGTTGAATTAATCATACTTACTAGTTGAGGACACAATATTGCCATTAGTTCATGTGAGACATTTTTGTCATTTTATTTTTATTTTTATTCTTCCCCTTGATGCCAGATACACCTTCCAATACATATACGTATACACATACACACTTACACATAGATACATACACATAGACACATATATTTGTCATTGTGAAATAGAGGCCATTTTAATTGTATATAAGGATCAATATTTTTACTATTTTATAGATACTAGAGTTTATAGTGCGTGTGCACGTTGTGAAGCAGAATTATGAACTGAGCACCTTTAGATCCCCTGCACCAGTGCTTAGCAAAGCATTACTGATACTGTTCAAGATTTCCAGTATCTCCTTGTCTGCCTGTATTCTAATGCATTTACTTTACCCCTACAAATAATTTTGGGTTAATTTGGGTTTCTTTTTTATGTGGATTTGAGGCATAATCAACATACAATAAACTGCTTGTATCTGGCATATAAATGTTTGTGAATTTTAGCGTCTTTGTATACCTCAGTACCATCAGCACAGTAACGAGAGTAAACACAGAAATTCCCCAAAAAGTTCTCTGTGCTGCTTTGCAGCACCTTCCCCCCTCTCTCCCAGCCTCAAGAAACTGCTAATCTGCTTCCTTCCACTCTAGATTAGTTTGCATTTTGTAGAATGTACTTACATGGAATCATATAGAATGCACTCCTCACTCTGGATTGTTTTTTAAACATAATTATTTTAAAACTTTTTTCATGTTGCTGGTGTATTTAACGTGATAAAAGCAAATGATCAGGTAAATGGGTAAACACTGTGGTAAATCTACCCACTAGAAAGTCGCACAGCTGTATATGGGTGTGTAAATTTACCACAGTATTTGCCCATTTACCTGTTGATTGACATTAGTTTTTCTCACATTTTTGGCTATTGCAGCACTATAATAAAGAAAATTACTCTGAATATTGTGTACTAATTATTGAACAGACATATGCTTTCATTTCTAGGAGTAGAATAGCTTAGTCATATGATCAGCTTATGTTTCAATTTTAAAAATCACCAAAATCTTTTCCAAAGTGGTTACCATTTTATGTTCCCAGAAGCGGTGCATGGGTTATTCCCAACCTTCACCAGTATTTGGTATGATTAGCCTTTTTAAGTTTAGACATTCTGATGGGTTTGTAGTAGTATCTCATTTTGGTTTCATTTTGCATTTCCCTGATGACTAAAAATGTTGCACATCTTTTCATGCTTATTTGCCACTCAAGTATTTTCTTTGATGAAGTGTTTGTTTAAATCTTTTGCATAGTATTTTTAATTTGATTGCTTTCTTTACTGAGTTTTCAAAATTTTTATATATCTCCTAGATACAAGAATATATCATATATCAAACATGTGATTTGCAAGATATTCTCTTAATATTTGGCTTTTTAAAAAATCTTTAAATTTGAAGTCTTTAATTTTTTTATTTTGACAAAGTCAAAATAAATGAAGTCTTTTATAGATTTTTATAGATTTTTGTATTATTATCTAAGAAATTTTTGTCTAAGCCAAGATTACAAAGATTTTCTCTTATGTTTTCTTCTATAAGTGCTTTTTCAAAGTTTCAGTGTTAGGTTTTACATTTAGTGGTGAGATCCATTTCAAGTTCATTTTTATATGTGGTGCAAGAGATGCAAGATGTAGACCGCAGTCATATTTTTATAATGTATAGTCATTCCAGAACCGTTTGTTTAAAAGACCATCCTTTATCAATTAAATTGCCTCTGATTCTTGGTCAAAAACTCAGTTGTCAACATGTTTGTGAATTTACCCTCATTTTGTTCCATTGATATATTTGTTTATCTTGATGTCAGTTCCACATTGTCTTGATTTCTGTAGCTTTACATTAAGACCCGAAGTCAGGTGGTGTTAGTCTTTTAATTTTGTACTACATTTTCAAAATTTTTTTGCCTACTTCAGGTCCTCTGCGTTGTCACATGAATCTTAGAATTAGCTCATCAGTTTCTATCACCATCTTCTGAGATTTTGACCAACAATCTGTAGATTTCTTTGTGGAGCAATGACATTTTAATAATGTTACGTCTTCCAATTCCAGAGCAAATATTGCTCCATTTATTTAGGTCTTTCTTCTCTAATTTCACTCAGAAATATTTAATACTTTTCAGTGTACAATTCTGAGAAACTTTGTAAAATTTATTTTCGCATATTTTATATGTTTGATTTATTGCAAATGGTGTTTCTTAATTCCAATTTTAGATATTTTGCATATTGACTTTATAACCGAGATAATTGTTAAATTTACTTATTAGTTTTAATGACATTTTTGTAGATTCTATAGAAATTTCTATGGAGGAAATCATGTCATTTGAGAATAGATTTCTATTTTTTTTCTAATCTTATGCATTTTATGTTTCTTGACTTATTGCACTGGCTGTCAGCTCCAGTATAATGTTGAGTGGAAGTGGTAAGACTTAACATTAAGGCCTCAATCTCAGAGGCAAAGTAGTCTTCATCATTAAATGTGATGTTAACTGTAGTTTTTCATAGATGATCTTTATCAGGCTGAGAAAGTTCTCTTATTCCTAATTTGCTGTGGGACTGTATGAGGTAGATTTTAGATTTTTGTCATATGCTTTCATTTTAAACCTTGTGAGGTATTATGTTTCTCTTTTTCACTCTCTTAACATGTTTGAATTTGAAAGGTTAAATCAAACTTGCACTCCTGGGATGAAACCCCATTCAGTCACGATGTATCGTTATTTGACATATTGTTGAATTCTATTTACTAACATTTCTGTATTCTTAAGTTATATTCGTTTTCAGTTTTCTTTTCTTATATTTGTCTTGTTTTCGTATCAAAGTAATAATAGCTGAAAAAAAAGAAATTGGAAGTATTGCCTTGTCTTCACTTTTCTCAAGCATTTGTGTAGAATTGCTTTTGTTTCTTTCTTAAATGTTTGATAGACTTCATTAGTGAAGACATCTGGCCTACATTTTTCTTCGTGTGAGGTTTTTTTAATGCAAAATCAGTTTCTTCAATAGACGTAAGACTATTCAAGTTTTCTTTTTTCTCTGGCTTGAAATTTAGTAGGTCCTTTTGTTTAGCCTTTCCAGGAATTTTAAAATTTCATCTAAGTTGCCAAATTTATAGGTATAGAATTGCTCAGAATATGCTCTTATCCTTCTGGTATCTCTACAATGTGTAGTGGTGTCACCTCTCTTGTTTCTGACATTGGTAATTTGTATCCTTTCTCTTTATTTCTTGATCAGTCTGACAAGACAGTGTAATTTTTATTGATCTTAAAGAACAAAGTTGTGGTTTCATGGTCTTTTTCCTATTGTTCTGTTTTCTCAACCAGTGATTGTTCACCTTGATCGTTATTGTTTTCTTTTTTCTTCTTGCTTCGCTTTTCATTTGCTCTTCATTTTTTGTTTGTTTTAGTTCCATAAAAATCTTCTTTGTATGCTACTTTAACTGCAACCCCTAAATTTTGTTATGTTATGTCTTCATTTTCATTCACTTTTGAATTTTATTAAATTTCTATTTCCATTTCTTCTTTTACCCAAGTTTTATTTAGAAATGCATTTTTCATTTTTTTAATATTTCATAATAAACTTTGATTTCTTTTGGGTAATACCTAAGAATGGAATGGCTAGACCATATGAAGTGTATGATCAGCCTTTCTTGAGAATGCAAAACTGTTTTTGTAGTGATTATATAATTTTACATTCCCAATTAGCAGCACAATATCCTGGCCAATTCTTGCAATAGTTAGTCTTTTTACTTTTAACAATTCTAATAGGTGTGTAGTGGTGTCTTAATGGTTTTAATTTGCACGTTCTTAATGGTTACTGATGTTGCACGTGTTTTCATTTACCTATTTGCTATTCATATTTATTTTTTTGGTGAAATATCTTGAAATCTTTTCTGCTTTTTTTTTTTTTTTTTGGCTATTTGTATTTCTATTACAGTTTTAAAATTCCACTGCTGGGTATCTACCCAAAGGAAAAATCATTATATCAAGAAGATGCCTGCACTTAGTGTTTATTGCAGCACTGTTCATAATAGCAAAGATATGGAATCAACCTAAGTGTCCATCACTGAATGATTGGATAAAGAAACTGGCATATATACACAATGAAATTATATGTAACCATTTAAAACATGGAATCATGTACTTTGCAGCAACATGAATGGAACTGGAGGCCATTATCTTAAGTGAAACAAGTCAGAAAGAGAAAGGCAAATAACTCATATTTTCACTTATAAGTAAGAGCTAATGGACCTGGAGTGTGTAGTCATAGACAACGGACTTGGTAGGGTAAGTGGGTGGGAGTAGGATGAATGATGAGAAGTTACCTAATGAGTACAATGTAAATTATATATATTATTCAGTTATGCCAAGTAGGCATACCTAACTACCTAATGCTGAGTGTTTAAATTAGTTGAAAAATAAGCATGCTGATGAATTATTTACAATGAATTTTTGTGTATTTGTGTATTTATTATGTATTTACAATGTAATATCATGCAATTTATCTCTCTTAATTTCCTCTAATTTATATTAGGCAAATGTTAGTATATTAGGGATTGGAATTGGATGCTAAAGAGCAAATTATTTAAGCATCCCAAGCCTATTTTCATTTGAAATAATGTATTTTCCTTATTGGTTTGTTATGACAATTTAATGAGATAATGAATGTTAAGCACTTGTATTGTACCTAACACACAATAAGCTCTTATTGGGGAAAATTGTAAGTGATTTGATTATTTGTTGTTGTGTAAGTAACCACATCAGAACTTAGAGCATTAAAACAACTATTATAGTTTGCACATGGTTTTGTGGGTCAACAATTTAGGCTGGTTGAGTGGTTCATCTTTAATCAACTGCGGCAACAGACGATGAAGGGAACCCTTCCAAGATGGCCTAATTCATGCTTATTTTTCACAAGAGTGGTTCTCAACTCTCATTGTGTATTAATATTACAGATGCCTGGGCTCCACCCCCAAAGATTATGATCTTTGATGAAGAGAAGTACCACACATTTATATTATTTTAAAAGCTCCCTAGATGATTTTAATGTACAGCAGAACCAATTTACTAGGGGTTTACTTTTTTTTTCCTTTTAAAACAAATGTGTTTCTTATTTCATAATTACACACTATTATAAAAAAATTAATTTGTGACTCAATCAAGAAATATTTCTTGAGCGCCAGTGATAAAGACTGTGTAAAGAATAAGACAAAACTTACTTATGAAACACACTTAAAAATAACCAACTTAAACATTTCGGTGTATTACCTACCAGTCTTCCTACTTTTATAACTTAGTGTTCTTTTTGCAACAAGTGCTTTGTAATACACTTAACTGTTTATTCTGTATTTGGATTTTAAAGTTTCTTTTTCAGTATTTAAGTACTAAATATAGCATGCTGATCAATAGCATTGAAAAGAATTGTTTGTGTTTTTTTCATTCGTTTTTGCCTTCACAGATGTTATATCTTTGACCTGCTTGAGTTGATGCTATGTTTATAAAATGTAACTTTCAAATCTTCATAATTATGCCAATAAGCTCAGTAAAAGACACTCAACATCACTGATTATTTTAGGGAAATGCTGTTCAAAACCACAGTGAAGTACCACATCCATTAGGATAACTATTATGAAAACAACAACAAAAAAGGAAGTAAAAAGTTCGACAGGGATATGAAAGAATAGAAATTCTTGTACTTTGCTGGTGCAACCGCTGTGGAAATCAGTATGGTGTTTCCACACAACTGAAATATAGATGATCACCCAGCAATTTCACTTCTAGGTATATACCCCCAAAACCTGAAAGCAGGGACTTGAACAGATATCTGTACATCACTGTTCCTAGCAGTATAATTCATAGTAGCTAAATGTCCATTAATGAATAAGTGGATAAATAAAATGTGGTATGTATGTTTATTTAACATGGAGGCACTTTGTTGGCTTCACATCCATTTGGCTTACTTTTTGCTGCTGTAGGCATTTTTCATCTTCTGATACTATTATTCACCCTTGAAAAGGAATAAAATTTTGATACATGCTATAACATGGAAGAACTTGGAAAATATTCTAAGTGAAATAAGCAGGCACACAGAAATAGGAAAATATTCTAAGTGAAATAAGCAGGCACACAGAAATATTGTATGATTCCACTTTTATGAGATACTCGAGTAGTCAAATTCCTAGAGACAGAAAATAGAACAGCAGTTACCAGGGCCTGGAGTGGGATAGGAAACAGGAAGTGAGTGTTTAATGGGTATGGAGTTTTAGTTTGGGAAAATAAAAACTTTCTGGAGATGGATGGTGGTGTTGGTTGGACAACAATGTGAATATGCTTAATGTAGCTGAACTGTACAACCATAAATGACTAAAAAAAGGTAGATTATATATATATTTTACCATGTTAAAAAAATCTTCAGAACCAATACCTGTATCTATATCCAGTTACTGAACTGAATGTAGCCAGCCACCTCACTTCTCCCTATTACATGTCTGTCTGTCCTTCCCAGGACATACATTTACTTGAGACAGGGAAATAGGTGGATGTGGACGTGTCTCAAACATCCCTTGTCTTCTTTTTGATGCTTTACCCTCAGGAGCCACCACATGTCAAAGTTGAAACAGGACACTATCCTTCAGGCAGGCTACTTTCAGTGATTATGCTCTTTGTAGACAGAATCCCCATTTTCTCTCCAATCGAATGAGTGTATGAATTTCTGATACATCTGTTTCCAAAGAATAGGGAAAAAAAAAAACGGTACAGACTTAATTTCTACTAGCGTACCTCATTGCCTGTATTAGTCTGTTCTCATGCTGCTAATGAAGACTTACCCAAGACTGGGTAATTTATAAAGCAAAGTGGTTTAATTGACTCACAGTTCCACATGCCTGGAGAGGCCTCACAATTACGGCAGAAGGCAAGGAGGAGCAAGGCCAGGTCTTACATGGCGGCTGGCAAGATAGCTTATGCGGAACTCCTATTTATAAAACTGTTATATCTCTTGAGACTTACTCACTACCACGGCAACAGTATCAGGGAAAGTGCCCCCATGATTCAGTTATGTCCAACTGGCCCTGCCCTTGACAGGTGAGGATTATTACAATTCAAGGTGAGATTTGGGTGGGGACACAGCCAAACCATATCATTACCTATATATGAAATATGGAAGAAGTAAATGTTTGAGGCTTTATTAGTAAACAGTATGCTTTAATATTTGAATGAAATGACATAAATTTAGAGAATATATGTGAATAAACCTACTCTCCACATTGAGTAGATCCTCAAATAATCAGTTTTACTTGAATCTTAACTGTTTAAGTCCAGGTTCAATTCCCTCTTTTTTCACTGTAACGAAATTTTGACCACCCCTATCGAAAGTTATATGGATTCTTTGAATTTCTATAATCTTTACTGTTTTTATACTAATGCAGCTTTTACATAAAAGCACAGGCAATATATGCCAACTTTTCATATAAATGCCTCTTATTTCATCTACTATACTGAGATCCTTTTAAAGAAAGGAAGGAGGTCATATCCATGGTCTCGCTCTGGACCCAGGCGGGTTCTCAGCTCACTGCAAGCTTTTTTCCCCCTTTTGAACTCTCTGTTGTAACTTTTTAAATACCCCAGAGTTGGTGCTTAATAGTGCTTATGTGTTTAGGGGAAATTATGACTTCAAGCCTAATTAGCATAAAACAAAAGAAAAAGGCCCCAATTTCTAGAGCCAATTAGTATAGAACTATGAATATGTATTGAATCCTTTCAGTTTATTTAAAAGTTTTTGGCTGTTTGTCGATGGAATGTGTGCATGAAAGAAAGAACAGTGTTAGCAATGATAAACTTAGCTTATAAAACGCCATAAATTATGGATTTCTCTATTATAGACTGCAAATCTCACCTATGCTTAAATTGCTCTTATTTCTAAGAAGATGTCATTTTTACCAGAATGTTCAGTTTAAAGTGCTATTCAGCTGAAGCAGTGAGAAGAAGGGGCAGAGCCAACTTCATAAGCCTGGTTGTGACTCAATCAACCCTGTTGGCCGGTGGCATGAGGTATCATGACTGGGACTCTATCCCATCCAGCTGTGGAATGTAACTGAAAAAACTAGCAATCTAGCAAAAATTCTCATGGAGTTTTGCTTCCCCATTTTTCATGCTCCTCTACGCCTTGAATACCTAGTCACACACATTTTTCCTGGCCATGCTCCTCTTGATTTCCCCAGCTCCTTTCCCATTTGAAGAATCGTCCAGCTTTGGAATGCTTCTATCACCAGGACATCATAGAGCCCGACCCATGCCCTTCCATGGCCATCTCCAGCATTAGCTCTTTCTCTGCTTCCTGGTGTGCCCTCTTTGTTGGCTGCCTGATGGCCAGATTTACTGCTGCATTCTTTCTAGCTCTGAAGACCTTGCAGCATCCAAAATGAAATTGGTTGAGTAGATGCGAAGTCAGAATCTGAGGAATTATTTAAAAGTAAGATACTTTCATGGTCTTGTGACATTTCTAAGTATATAGATTTGGACTAACTGACTTTTTCTGGCTGTATAATTTTATGAAATGAATGGATGGAGTGGAAAATGACAGTTGGCATCTGCGGTTTTATCCTGCCCCTTCTATTTTTAAGCCATTTCCAAAAAAGACTTATGTCTTCTAATTTTGCAGAAGTCAAACATCAAAATACGTTGGCTACCCTTTTTGTGGGTAGTGAATTCCCATGGAGAAGTAAACCTGGTATTACTGCCTTCTGTTAATTAATCATTGCTATGTTGAAGGCTGCTAAATAGAGTTGCTAGATAAAACACAAGGCAACCAGTTAAATTTGAATTGCAGATGAACAACAAATTTGAAATGCAAATTTCACGGAGTGCTTTGTATCCTTACTTGCCAATTCTGGCAACCCTGCTCTTGAGGCAGTTGGTCATAGGTTGGTTATTAGTACTTTCCTACAGACTGCATTACAGTAACTAGTTAAACTTTCTGAATCATTAGCACTTTTCACTGAATTAACCGAATAAACTCATTGACTCATTAGGTGCTTCCTCACTAAATTAAGCCACTTCAATATCTAGTTTCTTATATTGAACAATTGTAATGTAGGTTAGATCAATTACCACTTTTAGCACATGGGAAGTCAATCGTTAGAGTACATGGCTATAAGAGGCAAACCATAACAACAGAGAACAATTATACAGACTTCATTTGTATGCTTTTAAGGAAGAAGAGGCATCTAAAGAAGGAAAAGAGTCTTTCTAAACAGACATAAAAATTTTACTTTTAAAGTCTGCAAAAACATTTAAAAAATATTATTGGATTCTATTGATCAACCACCAAAATACCAATTCTGAAATATTACCACATGAAACCCTGGTGATCTACTGTGAAGACAACACAAAGATCATTTCAAAAAACCAATTATATAAATATAGGATGCTGGGGACCTGCCTTGGCAGTAGTTCCTGCGAAACGCATCCAGATTTTACTTGATCCCATGTTCAGTATAAGACAACAGCATGGCAAGAGTATAAAAATGTGCCTGTAACTTTCCCTGCGTTAATAAAAGTATGGTCAGAGGAGGTATAGTCTGGAATAGTGCAAAGCTCTAAATAAATATTTGTTGAATGAGTGAATGAATTGTTCTTTGGGTTAATAGTGAACATCTAAAATTCAATGTCAGTTCTGGACATATCTTTACTTACTAGGGGTGTTAATAGACTAATGTGACCACAAGAGGAAAGTTAGGGGAGTAAGTTGCCTGGAGATGCTGTTCCCTGAGAGAACTCAGAATTCTGAGAATTCTTGGGACTGAGTCTTCCTGGGGACGTTCCCACCTTCCTTAGCTACTTAGGGTCTTGCATGTGGAAATGTTACTGCATATGTTTAAATTACTCTAAAGGTCAAAATTAGAACAGTGGGCAAAAGTCAAATGAAGAATATCAGAAGGACAAACAATGTGATCATTATTCAAGTATCAGTCACATTTATACCTCTGGATAATTTTAATATAGTTGATGTGTTTTAATGCACCAGCTGGACTGTACATAGTCCAACCCATATGGAGGTGTGGTGAAAAAGGCTGATGTTGAAAATCCTATTTCTATCACTTACTAGCTATGTGACCTTGTAAGACATTATCTAAGCTTCCCTTTACTCAACCCAGAACATGGGAGTAATGATCTCTATCTGGCAGCATTCTTGAGGAGACCAAATTAATTTTCCATGGGAACTGTGTTGTGTAGTAGACAAACCTCAGAGAGCAAGCTCTACATGGAAACCTTCTCTGTGTCTTGACTTGGGTTGTGGTGATACGACTGTTTGCTACCTGATGATTCATTGAGTTGTTTTGTATACTTTTCTTTTTGTCAGTTGTGCCTCACAATGAAATTATTTTTAAAAGTTTCAAAAATTTAAAACAAACAGTAGTATTTACACAGCAGTACGATTTCTTTGCTAAAAATTTAATTTTACATACCCATATTCACAGCAGCATTATTTATAATGGCCAAAAGGTGGAAACAATCCAGGTAATCATTGATGTGTGAATGGATAAACAAAAATCTGATACAGCGGCTGGGCATGGTGGCTTATGCCTGTAATCCCAGCATTTTGGGAAACTGATGCAGGTGGATTACCTGAGGTCAGGGGTTCAAGACCAGCCTAGCCAATATAATGAAACCTGTCTCTACTAAAAATATAAAAATTAGCCGGGCATGGTGGTACATGCCTATAATCCCAGCTACTTGGGAGGCTGAGGCAGGAGATTCGCTTGAATCCGGGAGGTGGTGGTTGCAGTGTGCCGAGATCTCACCATTGCATTCCAGCCAGGACAACAAGAACAAAACTACGTCTCAAAAAAATAAAAAAAAAATCGATACAGTATATACAGGCAACATGCAATAGAATATTATTCAGCCCTTGAAAACACATGAAATTCTGACACATGCAACAACATGGAAAGACCTTGAGACACGATGCTAAGTGAAATAAGCCAGTTACAAAAAGACAAATACTTATGAACTACCTAGAGTAGTCAAATTCATAGAGACTAGAAGGTAAAATGTTGGTTGCTAGGGACTGGGGTAAGGGGGTAATTGAGAGTTATTGTGTAGTGGTATAATGAGTATAGAGTTTCAGTTTTTTAAGATGAAAAAGTTCTGGAGATTGGCTGCACAACTGTGGTCCTTAGCATTACTGAACTATACACTTACATGGCTAAGATGGTAAACTGTATGAAATATGTATTTTACCACAATTTAAAAAATAATTTTACTTTTTACAACAGAAAAAAATCATTTTCATTTTGTTGCATGAATAATTCTTTCTTTGGCCTGAGAGCTTAGGTCGATCAAGATTATTTTTAAGGTATATAGGTGATATCATCTAGATTAAAGAAAATCCTTCAAATTATATTTTCTTTGGCATCTAATGTACATTTATTTTAAAGATATGTATATGCTACAATATTTAAAAGCATCTTCACTAGATCCTCTTAACCTGAATGTTCTAGACTCCAGGAGTTCTAGAGATGTACTTCAAGGGAAATCCTTGAATCTTCTGAAATTTTATGCAAAATGCTGTGGCATGTGTGTGTGCACAGCTTTTGGAAAAGATAATCCATAGCTTTTATCTGATCCTCAAAGGCTCTGACCTCTGCAAGATCAGGATCAAGAACCACTTATGTAAATGAACTTCCACAGAAGCCCATGAGATGCTTGTTTCGTTGTCTGGGAATGTTAGAGGTGTGTGTTATCCCCTGTCATCCTCTACATTTCTCCTAATGAGTAATTAATAATAGAATGCCATTAACTTGGCAGACATAGGTGTTGTATCGCCAAGGTCAGCCCTGTGCCCAGGGCTCTTCGTCAGTGACTGGGATGATGGAGTAGAGTACATGGTCTCGTTGCATGAGGATGTCGTAAAGTCAGATGGGGAAACAGAACCTAGTGGGGTAGGAATGGGATTCCAAATGCTCTTGACAGGTTGGAGAAATGAACAGAAGCCAGTTACAGCAAGGTCAGCAAGGACAAGAGAATAGTAAAAATCAGGAAGGGAACGTAGGCCAGCAAGCGTTATGGAAAGAACTGGTCAAGGAAAAGCCAAATGACAATCCTAAGGCCATAAAATGAAACAGTGGCAGAGAGGTGGGATAAAGGTAAAATTCTTAGGATTGAACCTGCTCTGGAAGGGGAGCAATGCTAAGAGAAAAGACCCGTTTTCTTTCCTGGAGATTATCTTAAATAATTGACATCTCCTCTGTTTCTTTGTCTGCCAATGAGTTCCAAGCAGTTATTTACATGCCGCCTTCTGTCTTCGAAGCAAGATTTTGGTATGCAAACACACACATATATGCATGGTGTATAAGTGTGTATGTGTATTCATGCACGTGTGTGTAATCAAGCATCTTGGTTATGTGTTTTGTTGTCTGGGTATCTGAAACTTAAAAGGGATAGTTGTGGGGGATGTTAGAGATTTATTCAAGAGAGTAAAACAGACAGTGAAAAGAAAAAGAATATTGGAACATGAGGAATAATTGTCTCAAAGAATAGAAAATAAATGGAGAGAGATGTGCTGAACAGCATGGCAAGTGACTATGCTCCATTACCAGGCAGAAGAGAACAGACACTCCCTTGGGAAGGCTCTCTCACCCTAAGCATTGAGCAGCTTTAAGAATATGACATTTAATAATTATTTATAGCCTAGCCAACATGGTGAAACCTATCTCTACTAAAAATACAAAAAATGAGCTGGGTGTGGTGGCACGCACCTGTAGTCCCAGCTATTTGGGAGGCTGAGGCAAGAGAATCGCTTGAACCCAGGAGGTGAAGATTGCAGTGAGCCAAGATTGTGCCACCGCACTCCTGCCTGGGGAACAAAGCGAGCTTCTGTCTCAAAAAAAAAAAGAAAAAATTTTATTATTACTTAAACAAGTTAAGATTATGCATCGTTAGAGTCACTTTATTTTCGCCTGTATAATAGATTTTACAAGGGAGGATAACTTAGCTATGTTTCTAATTTTCAGAGACTCCTCATGTTTTGATTAGACACAGATCAGTGAAGTCATTGTAAGCTAATCATTATGAGTTGCCAGGTTCAAACCATCTCCCAGGAAGCATCTTCCACAACTATTTCTCTTTGCTACAACAAACATTTTAACAAATCTATTCTTATAGCAAGTGTTTTAAATCTCAAAGTTATAAATCAGCAATCTTTCAAACCAGTATAACAAAACTTCAACTGGTACAGGGAAGTTAGTTGCCCTTGTTAGCAGAGACTTAAATGAAACTTGCTTTTATTCATAGGACTCCAAATCTGGTTTTATCTTCAATTTACTAGCTGGTACTGAATACTCCTTAGCCTCTTTCTGTTAGTGGGTAGCAGGGGTCTTTTCCTTCTCCTAGCCCCTGGTCAAGAGTCTCTTATTCTTTCACAGTCTTTATTTCAATCTGGAACTTTAGGCTTATCACCCATGACCTTGTTATTTTTTTCCAGCCAGGGCTTTTTTGGAAAAAGATAGCCTTTATGATTTTCTGTTTTCACAATTTCAGGTACCAAGTAAAAAGAACCCTATGGTCATCAGAGAGCCTTCCTTACTGAATGATTGTAAATTTTCACTTAAATACTGAAAAGATGGTACACTTAATGTTATTAATAATTATGTAATAAGGTATAGACAGTAACAAAATGTTTGCCGTCGTTGTTTCAAATTTCATTGACCCTAAAGATATGTCAGTTGTTTTGAATTCACTGGTTTTTAAAAATTATATATAAAACCTTCATGTATTGAGTACTGTAAAGTCTCCCATTGCTGCTTTAAAAATTACCATGAACGTGGGAACTTAAACAACAGGAATTTATTCTTTTACAGTTCTGGAGGGCAGAAAACAAGGTGTCTGCAGGGCTGTTGCTCCTACAGGCTCCAGGGACCCATTTTCTTGCTGTCACCGGCTTCTGCAGGCCGCCTGCTTTCCTCAGCTCCTGACGCTGCATCCGGCATCCTCTGCTTCCGGCATCCTCTGCTTCCATCATCATGGCGCCTGCTAGGACTTTGGCCCTCTGGCTGTGGTGGGGAACTGGCCTGGGAGAGGCAGGACATCCAGGAAGGAAGCTATTATGGTATTACAGATGTTGAGAGGCCACTTGGCCTGGACATGAGACGGTGGATCAGACAGCTGCAGTTTTGGTTGACATGTGAGATGAGGGAAGTATCCTAAGTTGGTGGCAAAAATTAAGATGGTTTGGTGGGGCTTTAGCTCTTATCTTCCATTACTCTCTGTCTTCCCTTCTATATTCTCATACAGACTAGATAAAGAAAATGTGGTACATATACACCATCGAATACCATGCAGCTGTAAAAAAGAATGAGATCATGTCCTTTGTGGGGACATGAATGGAGCTGGAAGCCATTATCCTTGGCAAACTAATGCAGGAGAGAAAACCAAATATAGCATGTTCTTACAGATAAGTGGGAGCTAAGTCATAAGAACGCATGAATACATACAGGGAACAACACACACTGGGGCCTACTGGAAGGCGGAGAATGGGAGGAAGGAGAGTATCAAGAAAAATAACTAATAGCTACTAGGCTTAATACCTGAGTGATGAAATAATCTGTACAACAAACCTCCATGACACACGTTTACTTATGTAACTAACATGCACATCCTGCACATGTACCTTTGAGCTTAAAGGTTAAAAAAATCTAACAATTGCAATGTGATAATATTAAAAATAAATTCAACAGTACAACTTTTTCCATAAGATAAAGGATATTTTCTCAGGCTTATGCACTGTGCACGTAGAAAGATTTTTGCTGATCTGCAGTGCACAATTGAAATCAGCTCCATGTGCTTATTTGGCAAAACAGCTGAGATAAAGATACTTCAACACATCCAAGGAGGTGGCTGATCTTATCCCCGGGATGTCAGATTCGGGAGCATCTTCTGGATAGAGTTGTGATTTGCTGGCTCACGCCTGTAATCCCAGCACTTTGGGAGGCTGAGGCGTGCGGATCACTTGAGGTCAGGAGTTTGAGAACAACCTGACCAACATGGTGAAACCCCATCTCTACTAAAAATACAAAAATTAGTTGACCATGGTGGCAGGCACTTGTTGATCCCAGCTACTCGGGAGGCTGAGGCAGGAGAATCGTTTGAACCTGGGAGTCGTAGGTTGCAGTGAGCCAGCCAAGATCGTGCCACTGCACTCCAGGCTGGGTGACAGAGTGAGAATCTGTTGTTGTGATTTGTTTTTGTGAGATTTCAAGTTGTGATTTGCTGCAATCTCTGAGGAAAAGAGGTATCATTGTCACCTGCATTTTAAGGTCAGTCATGTCTCTGAGGTCAGCAGCTGACTTCTGAAGCCAGTCTCTGAGACACATAATGTGGTGCATGATCTTTCAAGATATATGACTAAATAATGTCATTTGTTTTCTTTTTTTTATGTTTATTTCCTTGATTTCAATAAATTGAAATCAGAGTATTTGCATTAAAATATCCTAGTTTAATATGCAAGAAAAAAAAAACCAGAATTTTATCATATGACTGATTAGGATCTACTGTTTGTCTCATGCACATAAGTAAAAAAGATCAAGCAGGATGGGCTGCCCTGGCACCAGAAAATATAATCTGATAAAGGACCACTAGAAGATTCACTTGTCTTTCATGGGGCTTTGCTGTTTACAGTCAGTGTTTTCTTCTGAAGGAAGCTATTTTATCCCTACCCGTACAACAGATGGGTACTCTAGTATTTTATAAAAGATGACAGGAAAATTACATTACCACAAATGGCAAAAGTTGGGAGGTATGCAATAGGATAGTTTATTGGGAGAAAATACACTAATATCAAAACAGAAAGAACAGAAGCAGAAATAATGAATTTGCCTGCATCAACCTCTTCTTTCATGACCTCATCATGCTGGAGATACCGAGCAATTTCACTACAAGCAATAAATATTAAAATGAAATTTTTGAGTGTCTTATCTAAAGCTTCCTGACATCAGTTGTGTTCCCAGTTTTTTCCTGCAAGCATTGAATACCTCTTCATCAATCTTTTAAAATTCCAACCAATTTTGTTCCAGTTTCTCTCTTCCCACAAAAAGTTTTTTTTTCCCTTCTGTTTTTGACTTTTCTTTCTTAGCAGAGATGTATGAATATTATTTTACACGCCACTGGGGCTGCATTTCATCGATCAGGAAATAAAAAGTGGATTTGAAGGGTGTTTCCTGACCCTGCAGAACTACGAACAACCGAGATGTGTGTAGTGATCCCTCGATTCCTGGTAGCAGTGACTGCGGAGAAGGCCACCTGCCTGTCGCCACCCATGCATTTGCATCCTTTTTTGTTAGAAAGGATCCTCCATAGGCCAGGCATGGCCAGGAGAGGGGAGTTTGCAAAGAACCTTTAATCCTTAGATGTCATCTCCACACAATGACCAGCTTGACAAATATTTCAAAACATCTTGAAAGCAAATGTTAGGATCATCATTCTTGTCTGTATAATCCTCTTGATCTCACAATGTGTTAACAATAACCGCTATTTATATCTTAAAAGCTGAAAGGAGCAAGGTTTTCATTTTCATAATCATCTTCTTATTACTAGTGGAGAAACGTTTGGGAACATGGATATTGTTCACATCTGAGTTTATAGGAAAATTATTCAATGTTTGCAGTGCCTTCCAGATTTTTCTGTGAAAGTCATGTCTCCGTCATTTAGGAAACATCTCCGTTGTATTAGGATGCAATAAAGCATCATTAGCCATGACATGTCAGCAAACTGTTTTTCCCCCTTACATTTTCTACAGTCAAACGTATAGTATTTTCCTTCCAAATTCAGTTCAGGTCTTCCTTCTGTGGCATCTTCCACTTCCAGTTTCATTTTCTCATATATGCACATCTTGTTTGTAATACATATTTTATTATGTACATAATACATAATTTGGTGCTTGATTTGCTGCTTAGTTATATCTAGTTGGTGTTTTTTTTTTTTTTTTTTTAATTGAGATGGTGTCTCACTTTGCCGCCCAGACTGCAGTGCAGTGGCGTGATCTCAGCTCACTGCAACCTCTGCCTCCTGGGTTCCAGCGATTCTCCTGTATCAGCCTCTTGAGTAGCTGGGATTACAGGCATCCACCAGCATGCCTGGCTAATTTTTGTATTTTTAGTGGCGATGGGATTTCACCATGTTGGCCAGGCTGGTCTCGAACTCCTGACCTCAAGTAATCCATTTGCCTTGGCCTCCCAAAGTGAGGGGATTACAGGCATGCACCATCACACCATCCCGCTAGTTGGTTTTGTTGTTGCTGTTTCAGATCCATGGTCTCACAATGTCCTCAGGAGCTGAATGTGTCTTATAGATGGGTGGGGTTTGGCCCACAGACAGTTTTAAAAATAAAAATCTTGAATTTAACACCAACATAGGAAAACTGGTTAATTACACATAAAAAGCAGGATTTCCATTTTCACTTCGGTTAAACAACACATCTGGACACGCTGGCGATCATGTCCATTGGTGGCATCAGCTGCAGTGGGGGTATTGGGCCCCATCTTTGGCAGTGTGCCTGGGCCTTTGAGACAGTTGCTGTTAGTTCTGCCTCATAGTCCATAGGCATTTGAGGTTGTGGCCTAACCATGTCTTTTCAGTTTTGTTACTAGCTAATAAATCCCTTGAAGTCAGCGATTGTTTAATAATTTTATTCTTTCTCACCCTGCCTGGCATAGTACCAGACACATAGTAGTTGTTCAGTAAATTAATTTGTTAAAACACTTCCATTGTGTGCAGCTGAGCATATATTGAGCTTCTCAAAGAGCCAGGGGAAAACAATTTTCAAACAGTTCACACAAATTAAATGATTAATCTTCTCAACTCCTTTTTGAGACTCACAGGGGATCTACGGCATGTATAGGGATTAATTTATGGTGTGGAAAGAATAACATTTAATGAAAGTATTCCCAGTTGCACATTCAGGGAAGATTTAGATGCACAAAAAGTAATTACTCATATTGGAAATTGCCCCCTAGAGGTTAACACCAGCTGATCATTTACTAGAAAGTGGCCTCCGCAGAGAGGGGTGTCTGGTCTCTCTCCAGTCCTGCAGCCCCTTAGAGCCATCATTTCTTACAAACCAGCATTACCAAATTACCTGACACCTTCAGTCTGGCCATCTCTGACCATTTTACATCTTTTGTTACGTAGACTAGGGTTCATTTAGGGTAACTTATTGTAGAATTCTTTTTCTGCCACATCTTTAATTGTATAAGAATATTTACAATATACTATTTGGGGGAAAGGCGACTTAGGAAGATTATTTTCCATATATTTCAAAAGATTAACAGAAATAACCCAATTATTTAATAATGTCATAGAAGATTTGGCTCTAAGAACTTCTTTTTTATTTCCATTGTGAAATAGTCGAGGGAATTGCACAAGAAAAAGATTAAAACATGTAAAAGAAAAGAGATGATATCAACGTGTCATTCACATGGCATTAACATGTATATATGTGAAATATGTATCTACAATAGAGATACATATAGATATATAGGTGTATGTATATATGATAAATTTATATATGGTTTTAGATATGGAATTTTCAGTATACTTAGAAATAGTTCCAAAATCATATATATTGTGGCAGATAATACTTTAAAATACACCAAAATAATACTTACTCAGCAATCAAATGCTAGTGACACAGAGACACTAGAAGTCAGAGCTGACGACATTGATTTAACAAAACTTAATTAGGAAAATAAAAACCAAAATTTTTTTTTTTACAAGAATGTCATACACTCATATTTTTCTTATCTTCAGTTTATGCAAAATTCTAGCAAATATGGCTTTTTGGACCCATGGTCTAAAAGCATTTGGAAATAAGAGCGAAGATTGTTCAAGAATTATACTCTGATCCAGTGAGAAGTAAAAGCAACTGGACATTGAGAAAAGATCAGAAGCATTATATGAAACATACTAACAACTTTGGAAAAAGCAATGATAACTTTTTTAAAAAATTAGAGGTAGAATGGGGAAATCACGTTATAAACATGTCATGTTTATCTTCATCTTTCTGGATATATCATAATATTAACTTTTTGAGATTTGGTAAAACCAAGCTGTTTCAGTGAATAGTGAACTGGGCACTTCTGTTTACAAAGACACCAAGGGCATAATTAGCCATGATGTGTTGGCAAACTTTGTTTTTCCTTTTATTTTCTGTAGTCTAAGATGTAGTATTTTCCTTCCAAATTCAGTTCAGGTCTTCCTTCTGCAACACTTTCCACTTCTCCCAGTTTTATTTCTCCCTTGAATGCAAATTTGGTTTGTAATACATAATTTGGTGCTTAGGTACCTCTAGTTGGTTTTGTTGTTGTTCCATATCTGAGGTCTCACGATGTCCTCAGCAGCTGAATGTGAACTATAGATGGGTTGGGAGGGGCCCACAGATAGTTTTAGAAACAAATATCTTAAATTGAATGACAACATTTGAAAACTGTTTGATTACACCTAAAAACCTGGATTTCCATTTTCACTTGAGTTAAACAACACATCTGACTACCGTGACACTCACGTCTGGCAGCAGCAGCTGGAGTGGAGGTGCTGGGCCCCAGCATTGGCAGCAGGACCTCCAGGACCCTCAAGACAGTTGCTCTTAGCTATTTAGCAATTTTTGTTTATCTGGTACCCTTAAGTGTGTCTTTTCTCCCTTTGTGTGAAAAGTCAGTGGAGTAACACAATGTTGAAAAGTTCCCCAAGTCATTAAAAGAGAATCATTTATGAGTGTGGGGGAAGTATAGATAGATAAATAGACAGGTAGACGGATAGATAAATGGACAGATAGATGAATAAGTAGGTAGGTAGGTAGATAGATAGATAGATAGATAGATAGATAGATAGATAGATAGATCTGGATGAGTCAAGCATCACATTTTAGTTATATGGAAAGTTTGTGGTTCCAAGAAGTATGTTTATTGTGAAATAACTTTTTCTAATAGCCATAGGCAGCAATGTTAAAATAAAGGTAACATTTTTAGACCAGCAATGGTCATTAACAAAGAGGGAAAAGTTTACTACAGTGAAGTTTCCATTTATGTAGTGTGTACATGGGAGAAAAAAACAGCATAAATAAAAGATGCAAACTGACTAGGCCAGTCATGAGTCCTGCCAAAATAATAGGGGATTGAGGCAATGTAAGAGACAACCTTCAATCACTTAAATACCAACAACCCCAGCAATTCTGAGGTAAGGAAAAGGCCTATTCCAAATGAATTATAATCACTTGGATTACTTCTGTTTCTTTTTTTTTTCTCCCTTCACAGAGGTAATGATACCCATTCGAGGTATAATTAGGTTTATTTGTTTCAGTACCTTTTCAGTTACAGTATCGTCCTGCCTTTGTTGACTAAATTTATTTGGAACTTTAACATATTTCCAGGAGCAAAATCTATACAAAAAAATTTCCTGCAGAGAAGGCTCCCTCCCTCCTCATTCCTATCCTCCCCATTGCCTCCTCCTGGCCCTCCGCTACCTCCACCATTTGTGTTCCGTCAGCGCCATGTTTCTGGCTTCCTCTTCCTGAGCTTGTTTTCTTAAAGATAAGCAGATGTTTTCTTATTTTCCTTCTCTGTTAAGCAAAAGATAGCCAGCTATACATATATACTTCTAAAAACAATGTCTCCTTCCTGTGGTTTACAGACATCTTTTGTAAAATAGAGATGAATTTTGACCAGTGTTATTTGATATTGTTGCGTAGAGACCTCTGTCAGGTTTTTTTTTTTTTTTTTGCAGCTGCCTAATCTGTATTAGCTTTAACCATTTTCCAATGGCAAAGCATCTCATCATTTCTAGTATGCCCAGTAGGTACTTCAGTACATGTTTGTTAATTCATGAATTTATAAACAAGAAGTTGTGTTAGATACGTCATGAAGGTTTGGATTGATGGAGAGGAATTCTTCTTCATAAGTGGTTCTGAAGAGGAATGATACTGAACAGAGATGCACAGTGGACCACTGAAAACATTGGCCTGCCCGAAACAAAAATTTTTGTATTGCCAAATTGGGGGAATAGATTTGCTATCTTACATGAAGCAAAAATCAAAGTTCTTCGAAAATGGTGTAAGTTTCAATGGCAGGAATTAACATGATAAGGGATAAAATAATATTTAGGCATAGTAATGATGGAACTTTAGTTGATGTAAATGCTGCTAGATTTTCACTATTCAATAACTATTGCTATTAAAATAATGTGGATTTTTTTTTATACCATAGCAGAACAAATAGTACTGAATTACCTTTCCAAATATGAGTCACTACTTTTATGTTCTTTTGACAGTTTGGTTATGTTTCCAAAAGTCACGTAACTCCTTTTGCTGGGAAGTGTGTGTGTGTGTGTGTGTGTTTGTGTGTTTGTGTGTGTGTCTGTGTATGTTTAAGGCATGTAATACTCATCCATAGGCCCTTAGCATTATGATAATATTCAATGAGGGTGGTAAAAGGGTACCAAAATAATGAACTAATTGAACAAGGAATATAAATGTGGCAGTGGGAGGTGAATTAGAGGGTAACCAAGTAATGTTAGCTTTCTATGGCTGTGTAACAACTTACCACACAAGACTCTTCAGAGTCTTAAAGAGACCCCTATTGGTGATCTCACCGTTTCTGTAGCTCAGGGGTTTTGGCATAACATAGCTGTGTTCTGTGTTTGGAGTGCCACAAGACTGAAATCAATATATCAATAAAGACTGAAATCTCATTGGGAGCTTGGGGTCATTCTCCAAGCTCAGGTAGCTGTGGCAGAATTCAATTCCTATGGTTGTAGGATTGAGGACTCCATTTCTCGCTGACTGTTCCCCAGGGGATTGTCGGCTGCCTGCATTCCTTGCCACAGTGAGTGCCCCCTTCATTTTCAAAGCTAACAATGAACAATCTGTTTCTTGTTGAATTTCTCTCATAATTGAAGGCTCCTTCACCCGGTTGAGCTACATCTCTTTTAAGGGTTAACTTGATTAGGTCAAGTCTAACTTAGGTTAATCCTTTCTTAAAGCTACCTACGTCATATAACATAACCTAACAATAAGAGTGGCATACCATCCTATTAATGGATTCTTCTCATGCACAATAGGAGGGGATTGAATAAGGTTGAACCTCTTTGTTGGGTCCAAGGTACAGAGGTAGTAGATGATTACTGTGCTCTTTCACGTGTGAGGTTATGAAGGCCTTTACTCAAGTGGCAGAATGGGAGGAAAAAATGAGTAAATGCAAACACATTTTGAACAGAGTTATAACTAAGACTTGTTTATTCGCTGGAGAAATGAGGAAGACAAGAATATTGAAAAGTAGTACAAACCAAATCAAACCATTGATTAATGCAAGGACATGAGAAAAGAAAATGTCTTTGACCAGGAGGCCAATGAGTTTGGTTTGATACAAGTTTAGTCTAACAGGATATCAGAATGAGACTATTGATTAGGTGGTTGGAAATAAATGTGTGACTATAGCACAAATAAGAGCTGAGATCTGAGGAGACAGGTTTGGTGTACATCAAATTGCAGATATAATCGAAGCTTTGAGAATAAATAGGCCTTTCAGGCAAAGTGAATTTTGTCCCCCAAGCCCCCCCGCTGCAAATTTATATGATGAAGTTTAACCTCCTTAGTGAGGCTGCGTTTAGAGATAGGGTCTTTACAGAGGCAATTAATGTTAAACGGGGCTGTAAGTATTGGGCCCTAATCTAATAGGACGGGCATGCTTTCAAGAAAAGGCAGAAATACCATGAGAGCACAAACACAGAGAAAAGGCTGTGTGAGGACACAGCAAGACAATGGATATCTGAAGACCAACGCAAGAGGCCTCAGGAGAAACCAAACCTCCAGACACTTTGATTTTGGACTTGAAATCTACACCACGAGACAATAAGTGTCTGTTGTTTAGGCCACCCTGTCAGTGGTGTTTTGTTATGGCCGCCCTCACCGACTACTACAAAGCCCAAATACAGTTCCTAAGAACAGACATATATTTAGGAGGCAAGAGCAGGCAAGTGAGTGAAAGGCAATCAGAAGTTTGAGAATGGTGAGTCTGCATCTTGAACTATCCTACAAAGATCAGCAGCCTCGGGGGTGAAAGGGCCTGGAATCTGGGCTTCGCTCTTCCATGGACAGCGCTATTTTACTTTGGCAAGCTCTTAAGCTCCCAAAACCCTTGATGCACAAAGGAGAAATCATAGTACATATCTTCCTGGTTATTGAGAGGTTTAAAAAAGTTTTTGCATTTCTGTGGCCTTTTCTTATGTTGATATATATGTATACAATTAAATGATTTTTTTCTATAAAAAATCATGTATAAAAAGTACTAGATAAATATCTTTAGTTTTTTTCAGAAGTTATAAAACTGTGAAGTTCTCATTGCATCCATTAAAAATTATCTATTCTTCTTTAGTGTATATCTGTGTATGTAGTTTCACCATCAGCTCCAATTTGCTATTGGTGTCTAGGTACTGTCATCTTTGTCCTGACATGCATTTTATTTTGCTCATGTATAGGTTAAAGACAAGGTTGTTAATGGCTGTTGGTAGGTTGTCTACAAAAAGAATAAGTGGGTTATGATGGATCTGAGTACAGGTTATAGATCTCAAGCTTTGGTGCAATTCTGTGGCCCGTTAGTCAGTCCTGTGAAGATGTGGCAGCTCAGTGGTCTTTTGTCTACCTCCTGGCTGTTGACTCTTTCATGAGTGACTCAGCTTGCCCGGTAAAGGTTAACTTTAGAGAAGTGAGGTTCTCTACTTCTCTAATCTGTGTTTGGTTGGTTCCAGGCCTCCTCTATTAAAGGTGCATGTGGAAAACTTGAAAAGTATCCAGGTGAAAGGTTTAAAGAAGTCAAATAATTTAGACATAAAAAGGAAAAAAAAAAAAAAAAAAAAAAAGGCCATGCAGAGAGCTGCATAGCATTCTTCAGTCTCCATTAAGGAGACCTAAAATAAGCATTTTGCATGATCTTCTCTTTTAGAAACCTAAATGAGCTCCCAAAAATATTTAACTGGCATCAAGACGTGGAATGGATAACTGTAATACCTTTTTCTTTGTTGGTCTTTGCAAATATGACAGCTTTTCACATCTCTGAAATAGTTTAGATGGATTCTGATAGAATGTGATTTTTTTTTAAAGAAGAAGAAAAACCACTGTG
The DNA here is from genome assembly GCF_024542745.1 of Macaca thibetana thibetana. NCBI lineage: Eukaryota > Metazoa > Chordata > Mammalia > Primates > Cercopithecidae > Macaca > Macaca thibetana. Next base: position 160,393,402 of record NC_065581.1, on the reverse strand, counting down.
TTCAGAAATAAGTTTTTTAAAGGCTGACAAAACACATTGAATGTGGTAGGCCTTCCTATTCATGTTTGTATTCCAGATTTTATGAAAGTAATTGTGTATGTATAACACTGTTGTATTATCCGGAGTAGATAGTTTCATAAATCATGTGCAGCTACTGCTGTGATTCTATAATGCTACTACACGTGTTCAGTACATTTTTGTAGGAAAATTTCTGTATTATTAAAAAAAGACAGCAGAGAATGGAAAGCAAACATGAATGTAACTCAGCACTAAGTATGTGGATAAATACCATGAGTATTTTGCATAAGTATGAAAAGCTGAAGTGAAAGTTAGGATTTTCTGCATGGAAATGTTGATCCAGATTTTATGTCACTTTGGTCTAGCTTTACTTTACTTTATAATTATGTGTAATTATTTATTTGTTACAGATGTCTTTTGAACACCTGTGTGCTAAACAGTAAGTGTAGTAGGTGGGAAGAATTCCTGCAAAGTGGCCTGCAGCCCACTGTGTGGCCGTAAGAACCCAGACCTATAGACACACATATATAAAGGAATAAATATATGTATATATTTATTTAAAGGAATAAATATATGTATATTTATTTAAAGGAATATATATTATATTTAAAAGGAATAAATATATGTATATTTATTTAAAGGAATAAATATATATATAAAGGATTAAAGGGAAGTGATAATGTATAGTTTATATATATTTGCATAATTTAAAGCCAAGTTCACAATAATGATAATGAAAATTTATATCTAATTAAATGGAAATAAACCCGTATCTTCCAGTGACTTTATTCACTGAAGCCACTGAACACTTTGGTGCACCTGGGGAAAAAATAGACTGTTTTTATTGAAGAAGCTGCTCACAAAGAGGGAGAAAAGAATACTATTCTAATGTGCTCATTCCACCTTCCATGTAAGGGTGAAAACCAGAATCTTACAAACCGGGAGAGACACTGAAGCGTTTCAGATTTGAAGTCTCCTCTATTCAGCCATTGGCCTCTCTGTCCCTGTTTCTGGCATTGAATCTAAGTCGGGAGCTCACAGTGAGCAGTGTCATGGGCAGCGTCCCACCATCTAGCACAGTGTCTCCATCTGCCCTAAGGGGCCGACATGTCTGACGTGTCTTCGCTGTTAAGGTTAGCATCTGAGATGTGTCCCAGCAGCTGTGCCTGCAGTTCACACCTACTTGCAGCTTTCCCCAAGAGCAACCCTTTGCCCTGACCCTGCGAGCCCCTGTGGGCCACCCACCCTTTAGCAAGGCCAGCTCCTCTTTCCTGGAAGATCAGGGGCTGGAACCAGGCCCTCACTCTCTTACACACCCCAGGCCATCTCTTCTGCTCTCACATCAAGGCCCTCAGGGCACATGCTGGGACAGCACCTCCGGGAGGTCCAGACAGCCATAGAGTCCAGGCTTCCAGCCCTCCCCTCCTCCACCTGGCTCAGCCCTGGCTCTGGCCTGGAGAATCTTATGTAGATCAGGACGGGCACAGGGTCAAGAAACAGCTTGAACCTCAGCAGTTTTTCCTTAGCATTCTCCCTCTCCCCAAGACTGCTGCTTTCATCGAAGTGAAGGCCAAGAATTGTAAATCTGTCCTCTGGTGCCTCCATGTTGACCTTGGGGGCTGGGGTGGGGGGCATTGGAGGGGTGGGGAGTCACTAACTTAAAGAACATATGTCATCCCGAGGGGGAAATATTTTCGTTAGTACTTCCCATTGTCACCCTTCCCTTCAGGGAAATGTAACCCTATAATTCCAGGGTGTGTCAGTTCAGATTTCAGAAGGAAACAGCAACCTCAGATAGGAGGCTGAAGCAAACGGTTTTGAAAAAACAAAGAAGGATGTCAAGTGAGAAGCTGTTACTATTGTTAGGTCTTTAGGGACAAGAGGAATAAATGCTATTCCCAGAGCTAATGAGAATTGGAGCCTGGTGGGTGGGTGGTAAATCCTAGAGTGTTGCAGCCCCAGACAGAACCAGAGATTTCAAGCAAGCAGGGCCAGGAAGGATGGAGGGAAGCCCCAATCCCTCTCTCTCTCTCTCTCTCTCTCTCTCTCTCTCTCTCTCTCTCTCTCTCTCTCTCTCTCTCCTCTCTCTCTCTCTGAGTCTGTCTCTTTCTCTCTTTTCTAATTAAATGAAATTCAACATGAGTTTCCTTCCCCTTTTTTATTTTTGTCCTCAAGTAAGAAAATTTTCTTAAGTACGTAAATTAATCGGCTTTTATCCTGCTGGGTATAATAGCTGCATACATTTGCAATCTGAACACATTTTAATGTTTTTAAAGTGAGTTCACTTTTGCTTTGCCTCAATGCGATTGGCAAATAATAATTTGATTGGCAAAAGAATGGATAAAGACAGTTGTGGGGTAAGAAGTAAGCGGCATCCACTGTTTCTGGAAGTGTTTACATAGGGTCCGGAGTGGGAAGTCAGGCAGCTCCAGGAGATTTCAGAAGCTGGGGTTAAGGAGCCAGCCAGAGGGCCGTTAAAGCCTGCAATGCTCAGAAAGGAGATGAGCGTTATGAGTATCAGACTCACGTAAAAGCAGGAGGAACAGAGCTTGTCTCCATCCTTTCCTACAGCAGGGGCTGTGCTCATACCTTTCCTGGAGAGTGTGGGCTTGTCAAGGCTCCTGGCTGGGAGGCAGCCCAGATAGCGAGTGAGCTGCTGGGCAGTGGCACAGATGGGGGTCGGAGGGATGGGCACATTCTGTTTTAAGGTGACCGTGGGCCTTGACAGCTCTTGGTCTTTCTCCTCCATCTGTTCCTTCCTTTTACCCATTTACTCTCCCTCTCCCTTCCTTGTTCTCCTTTGCTTTGTTTTTGTTTAAAAGTTTTATTTATAATGAACAAATCCCAGATACAAGCTTGCTGTAATTATTTTTACTCTTCCAAAATTGTAGTTTCATGGGATGTATCTTATTATTTCATGTTTCTTTATAATGGCCTTGGGAACATCCGAAAATTTCTGTATGGGTATCCTCTCCCCATTAGAAAGCTGTTCTGGTCACACTGCCATCAGATGGCGTCCCTACCTATCAAGGGGCATCTCCTGAATTTCAGATTCTGACAACTGCCATGGCAGCCACCTATGCAGAAGTCAAAATAAACTCCAGGGGCAAGTGTAGGCTTCTGTGTATAGCCCCACTTTGCTCTAGAATGATGAAGCTGGTAGATCTGCCTGCCGTCCTAGGAAGTGAAGAGCAAGAGAAGACAGACAGGAAATAATCTGATTGCCAGTGAGGTCCCCACAACTCCTGCAGTGGGGCCAGGTAATACTTCCGTTTTTACACTTTGCATTTTGCTGAAATTATTGGACAATTAGTTAATGACGTTAGTCCTAATAGGAGATATAAAGTCAGAATAAGTTCCATTTGGAAGGAAGTTGCCTGTGTGTGAATAAATTCTATCCCATCTGGTGAGGGACGCTGTGGGTGCCTTACATGGTGTCAGAACACAGGGCCTGCGCGTAGCCATGTCAGGCCTTTTGTATAAATGTAGACTGATAAATAGCAATAACTACATGATGTCAAGACAGTCGAGTAAAAAGTTTAAAATTCTGTCAAACCCCAGTATAAACGGTGTACACATAACAACTGAACTGATTTCAACATTTTGGTCCTAAGTAGACACAGCCTAAATCTTCCTCTGGTAAGAAAGCTTGGCAATCTAGAGGAAGAATGCCTCCCTACGGGTACCGAGCGACCAGCATTTGGAAGAGCTCCCTGATGTTGTCACGCACAAACCCCAGCACCAAAGAATGCTGGGAGGCTGCGTGCACGCCGCTTCTCACACAGATTCTGAAATAAAACTTGCCTTGCTAATACATTGTTGAGCTGCGTATTGGCTCAACTTATGCAGGGCTGTATATTAAAGGTATGTTCCAAATGAGAAGCTAGAGGCAGAGGTTTTAGCTAATAAGTGTGATTATTAGGGTTAGTGATAGAGGAAGCACAACCCAGATCCAGATCTTGTCCAGATCTTGTCCTGTGTTTTCTGAGTTATCAAAGTGAGTGCAGTATTTCAGCAGTCTCTAGATGTAACGTAGTTTATGTCTACGCCGGAATCTGCATTACTTACATCCCTCTTTTCCTATTCTTAATCTTTTTTCTATTCTTTTATATTTTTGTTGTACTGTATTTTTCCTTTTTTATTCTTATTCTGTTCTTATTCTTAATCTTCAGCAGAAAACTTAATACAATAATGATGCTGAGCAAGCACATCTTTGATAACATCAAAACAAAAGGGGTGTATTTCCTTTTCCAATTGCCCAATTAAATCATGTGTAGGAGTTAAATCGTGCCTGCAGTTTCAGCAGGGTCTGTGATTTTTGTTTCACTCAGTCCTGTGGGTACTTGAAGTAGTGAACAAAGTCTAAATTTACTAATCCTGGTATTCAGCCTAGTTATTAATCAATTCCATAATTTGTATTTCTTGCTCATTTCAGGCCACAGGTTCTTCTCTGCCTGACATTGACTTTGGGGAAGAAGTTTAGAGTCTCTCTCTCTCTCTTTCCCCCCCTCTGTTCACCTCTTTCTGTCTCTCAGGCCAAGCTCTGAAGAAGTTCCAGGAAGCTTGAAAGGGTGTAGGAAGGAAGGGAATGGAGCCAGGTACTTGGAGCCTGGCCAAGAGTTCCAGCTGATTCCTCACCACAGGGGTGCTTTCACGAACTCTTAGTAGATGTGCACCTTTGGGAAGCTCCTTTCTGCATGTCTCCTGCCTCCCAGTATGATGCCTATCTATTCAGCCAGGTTGCGTGGCCACTTCTGATCTCTCCTCCTGACCTTTAGACTTGACTTTGGCTTCTTGTTTCTGGAGTCCTGCCACCCTCAAGGTGACCCTCATGTCTAAGCCCTAAGCCTTCTCCCTCTGTCTCTCTCTCTTTCTGTCTCTCCACCTGCCCACATCTGGTCCTTGGGGAACCCCCATCTTTGCCTTCTGCAGCACTGGAGTACAGGTCCACCCAGTGTATTCACATTCCTCCTGACACAGCCTGCTCTGGCTCTTCAGGCTGGGAGGAGAGCCCTCTGTGTCCCCCTCTCTGAGTCCTCCCCTCGCTCCCCCCAGGCTTGAGGTGGAGGAAGAGCATTCACAAAAGTGGAGGTGGAGTCCCCCAATGGGACAGTGGCCCTCTCCACAGTGGTGATCTCCCACTCACCCTCTCCCTCTCCGCTGGGTCTCCTTTTATGTCTGTGAACTGGCTGAGTGGTCTGAGAGCTCAGCAAGTTTCCACCTCCTCCATGAATGGAGCATATGGATTTAGAATTCCAAATCTGTGTTTTCTATATTCTGGTGGCTTTGTTTACATTTTAACCCTCTTTCTTTTAATCTTATGAATTAAAACTTGGGCCCTTTTGGGTAAATACTCTTTCCCATTCAGCTTCTTTCTCTCTTCTTATCCTTTTATCCTTTTCCTGGGGATGATCAGGCTATAGGGCCTCACTACTGTTCTGCCTTAAGGAGGGAAGTCTAATTTCCTGGCAACTGCTGCCTTATCGGCCTCCAGTGAAGTGAAACCGGGAATACTGTGGATCAATTTTCTCTCCCTTCCCTTCGCATCTGATGGAGCTTGTGAATATCTTACCCAGGCTGCTAAACATCCGGCTGACGTATTTTGGTTTTTTGAGCCAGCACCCTTTGGAAATACTGTTTTTCTCAGAAAGTCTCTTTGACCTCCTTCTTGCCCATCATGAGGTCTGCACTGCACCCCTTGGATCCTCAGCTATCACAGAACTCTGTGCATAGACACTCCGTGGGGACATACCTACAGTATTGCTACTACCCAGCATTGGAAATCACGTTTTTTGTGTGCTATAGAAGATCCCAGAAAGAATTAAGGCATTCCATTGGTTGCTTTACTTTCACTGAAAGAGATCTGGGGGTTTCTGTTTCCCCCTCCCCATCTCCATCACTACCGAAAGAACTGATCTGGTGGATCTAAGGAAGGCAGTGGTGCTGCTGCTCACCCAGCTGCTCTCGTCCAGACCCCATCACACATCTCGTGGGTATCCACCTTCCTCTAGCTGATCAGACTTACCTTCTTTTGGGCTCTAGGTCATCCTCAGCTCTTCCTACCTCCAAGATCCATGGAGTAGATTTTGTCCTGGACCATTATGGCTGCTGTAGATTCATCAATATCTCTGCAATTCCAGGTCTGGTCACTTGACCCTCTGTTTGCCTGAGATTTTTTTTAAGTCCCTCCTTCTCTAAGGTAATGAGCCTCTGCCTGCAGGTGGAGCCTTTAAGGTAGAAAGCGATAGGGTAGAACAGGGTAATGATGAAAGAAAATGTATCAGGTAATATATTGATGTGTTCTGCTCCCTTAGGGTGTTGCATCTCTGTTGATTTGTTGAATGTCTTTGACAGACGGATCAGTGCCAAATGGCAGAATAACTTGGAAGAGGCCAGGTGCAGTGGCTCACACCTGTAATCCCAGCACTTTGGGAGGCCAAGGTGGGCAGATCACCTGAGTCCAGGAGTTTGAGACCAGCCTGGCCAATGTAGTGAAACCTTGTATGTACTAAAAATGCAAAAATTAGCCAGACATGGTGGCAGGCAACTGTGGTTCCAGTTACTTGGGAGGCTGAGGCAGGAGAATCGCTTGAACCTGGGAGGCAGCGGTGGCAGTGAGCTGAGATCCCGCCATTGCACTCCAGCCTGAATGACAAGAGTGAAACTCCATCTCAGAAAATAATAATAATAATAATAGTAATAACCAGGAGGATAATATGAATTTTATCTGGAAGTGACTGCTCACTTAGAGAATGAGTCATAGTTTGCTGAATCTTAGAACATCTTGTTTGTCTTCAACTCTTCATTTCCTGACCAAATCCCAGCGCCAACCTTTTCCTCTTCTATAATGGAGAAAATGTCTTTGGAGATTGTTGTCGTTCCGCTGAATAACCTCAGGGTAACATGAAAGGAAACACTTTTTAAAGGTAAGAATGAAAAGGGGCTCTGTTAAAGCAGGGGCTTTCATCTTTTTACAGGGAATTCTCCTGTCAGCTTAGCTCTCAAACAATCTTTCATGTTTGACACAAGAATCCTTCTTCACCTGACTTTCGAACAGGAGGTGAGGTATCTCGAAATGTGTGGGTCCCATGTGTTTCCTCGTGATCCCTGACACCCTCCCCTGAAGGGCTGTAGGGATACGGGGCTGATAATGGTGATCAAGGGCGGACATGGCACCAGAGGGTGGTGGGGCTGCAAAGTTGCATTCCTGCGGTGTCCCTTCCACCCCATCCCACCCATCCCTCTTGTGATATGCCTTTTGCATCTAGTACCAGAGTTAGTTTGTAAGTGTCAACGACACCAAGAGGCTTGTTCCGGGCAATCGCTTCTGTAGACTGGCGCGAGGCCTGGCAGTAGGCAATGCCGATTAACTGGCCCAGGAAGAGCAGAGCCTGAAGCTTAATTACGACCAACTGCATTTTAGTATCCAGAGGTCACTGTGATTTTCTTGCCTTCGTTTCTAACATGATTTATGATGATAACCCTCCACATTTCTCCCTTCTACCCTTGGGATTCCTCAGACTCATATTTTATGTGCCTTTGTCTCAGCAAATGCTTGGCTGTTTTCCTGATTCTCTGCTGTGTTTAGGAAAGTCACCCGTGGCATCACTCCTTTCTTATAAGTGCAGAAAGTTATCCTACTATCTCAGGACTTAGGAGAACATGTTTAATATTTAATTCCAGGAATGCTCTTTCTACCAGAAGCTATGTGAGCATTTAACTGGCTCAGACTAGCATTATGTTCATTTTTAGAGATATCCTATCCCTTTTGTGATTATCCTGAAAAGTTGTCAATGTCTTTGCCAAGAAACTTGCAGCTCCTTCTTATGTTATTTCCATGCTAGTAAGTTTGTATTTTCCTTCTCATGGACTGTTAGGGCCAAACTGGTAAATTTCAAGGCAGTTTGCGAAGAGGAAATTGATATTAATGATTTAAATACAGTACTTTCATTTTTTAAGAATTAATTTTCCATTTGAAAAATGGATCTGCTTTAGCTTGAAAATCTATGGCATTAATATGGTCATAATATTAGGAACTCAATGGAGAAATGTACATGAGGCAATTAACTTTCAGTGATAAAAAATTACTCAAAAAAATCATTGTCTCTTAATTTGACATTTAACATGGACGTTTGAATATATCATTTGAAAAATCAAACTTAAGGAATAAATTATAATGTTTTAAATCAAAGAATTTAAATTCTATTAAGAAGGAAAAAATTATGATATTTTGTGTTGGATGTATTTGTATTTGCACAAAATGATTAACTCACTAAGAAGCCAGTCAAGAGTGGAAAAATGACTTGCTCGTCAGTTTAAGAAACCTATTCAATGAAGTCTTAGTACACAAGATATCTTATATTAAAGCAAACAACTTTACCTGACCTGCTGCAGGTGAGGTGAGACAGAAGGCTGTGTGTACAATCCCTGCATGCAAAATGGGAGGGAATGACAGTCGGTCTATGGACTGAGGACAAAGTGAAGGAGTCTTGGATTCTTCCTCTTGTGTGCAATTGTCGTGCTCAGGACATAGCAGGTGAATAAAAATATTCATACAGCGCAAGTCAGATAAGATGAAATGAAACTTTCTCTATTTTTCAACTTTCTCACAAGCCCACTCTCAGAAAGAAGGAAAAAATCATACTCTTACTTCCAGGTAGGTTATTCTGTTTCAATTTAGGGACTTAAATATGCAGTCACATTCAAGGTTCTTCCTTTCCCTTTCTCCTGCCCTTGATGATCCCACGACTATTGAAATTGGGAGGGTCACCTTGCTTTCTTGGGCCACAGCAGAGGCAGCTGGCTCTCTGCCCTCCAGGCAAGGTACCTGGTCCTTGGATGCTCTCTCCTTCCTCTATCATGGGCGTTATGGGATGAATTGTGTTCTTCAAAAAAATCTTTTTTTTTTTTTTTTTTTTTTTTTTTTTTGAGACAGTGTCTCGCTCTGTTGGCCCAGGCTAGAGTTATCTTGGCTCACTGCAACCTCTGCCTCCCAGATTCAAGTAATTCTCCTGCCTCAGCCTCCTAAGTGGCTGGGATTATAGGCACCTGCCACTATGCCTGGCTAATTTTTGTATTTTCGGTAGAGACGGGTTTTCATCATGTTGGCAATTATCTCGAACTGCTGAGCTCAAGTGATCCACCTGCCTCGGTCTCCCAAAGTGCTGGGTTTACAGGCATGAGCCACTGTGCCTGGCCAAAAAAAATCTATTTTGAAGCACCTGGGAATGTGACCTTATTTGGAGAGATCAGGTCTTTACAATGGTAATCAAGTGAAAGTGTGGTCATTAGGCTGGGCCTTAATCCAATATGACAAGTGTCCTTAGAAAAAGGGGGAAAAAAAGAGAGACAGACGAGCACAGAGGCAGGACGACGTGCAGATGCAAGGAGAAGGTGGATATCTACAGGGAAGGAGAGGGCCCTGGAGCAGGTCCTTCTCTCCCAGCCCTCAGAAGGAACCAATCCTGCCGATGCCTTGATTTCAGGGTCTGGTCTCCAGAGCTGTGAGACAGTACATTTCCGTTGTTTAAACCCCTAGTTTGTGGTACTTGATTACTGCTATCCTAGGAAACCCATGCTGTAGGAAACTACACTTTGGCCATATTCTACATCCTAAGTTGTAGTAAAACCCAACGGGCAGCAACAAATCTCTTCATCTAACGTGGCCTTAAAGTGAAAAACAGACTTCACAATGGTACTACTGATGTGAGCTTCGAGAGCCCGTTTTGATCAAATGACAACCAGCATCATGTTTCTTGGTCATCAAGGGGCGTCAGCCCTCCTCAGCAGCCGAACATAGGTATCTGCAAATGGCAGGAATCCTTGGCATGATAAATGTATCCGATGTTTATAAATGGTGTCGTGGTAGAAAAATGTGAGTGTTTCACCATGTCCATGTGTCTGGGCTTGGTTTAATGGGTCCTCTGCTCAGGGGCTCATGAAGCTACAATAAGGGGTTGGTGGGGGCCTCGGTGGGGGCTCCGTGTTCTCTTTGGAGAAGTTCACTTTCTTGCAGCTGTAGAACTTACGATGACTTGCTTCTTCAAGCCTAGCAAGAGCATGAATTCTCTGTCACGTCGTGTCTCTGAACTTGAGACCCCGTTTCATGGAGCTCACTTACACACTTCTTTTTAGCAGTTCAGGCCCACCAGGGATAATCTCCCTTTTGCTGAACAAGCCAGCTGATTACAGACTTTACATATATCTGAAAAACCCCCTCTCCTTGGCCCTATAGTGTCATCTAATCACAGGGGTGGTGTTCTTATTCACAGATGCAGCTCACACAAGGCGAATACAGAAATCAGGAGTGAGAAACAGAAGAGCTACCTTAGACCCCTGCCTACTACCAGCAGCCAAAACCAGAATAGATATTTTTTCCTCTGGTTGGCTACATTTAAAATGAGGATGAGGATAGGATGTAGGCAGAAGAGTGGCTCTGGACCACCTGCTTTGGTATAGAGCCCACTTCCACGCAGGGAGGCAAACCGTAAGAGTCAGGCATATTCAGTGCTTCCGTCAGTGGGGCGTAAGTTCAGACGAATATTTTAGCTCTTGAGCATGATTCAAATCATGAACACGATTCGGGAATAAGACAGAACCTGAGGCATTTGGCCTGGGAAATGCGTTAGGAAAATTGCGGACCATGGAGCCCCAAGACTACCCCAAACATGGTGAAATGTGGAATCCAGGTTCCATCTGCTGCTGGGTTAGTCACGCCTCGGATGCGACCAGCCTTTGAAATGATTGGCGTAGGTTGCCCCCACTTAGCTGCGAATTCTGCATTAGGCTTTTCTCTTTCACTTTTCATAATCAAAGGTAATTTCCCCACATTCCATCCCTTCACAAATTTCTATTTGTGATAACTAGTTATTTGTTATCAATGTATCCCCCCCAGTTAATCCTTTTGATTTAAATAGAGGTCTTCCATGGTAAATACTATGAATCACAAAAGAATGATGAAAATGATGGGAATTCCATTAAAATAACCCTTAAGTCCAACCTTTTTCTTATGCTCAGTGTCAGTCCTGCTTGCATATGTGGTACTTGCATTCCAGAATATAACAGATAATACGAACTACCTGATTATGACTTACCAGAAACAAAACATAATGTCTTCTAATTTTTTTGTAAATGTATTCCATTAGCAAAAACAATACATTCTTCTTAAAAATAAATAATTTCATTATGTCCAGTTTTTTTTTGCAGGGGAGCAAGGTCTCTCTCTGTTGCCCAGGCTGGAGTACAGTGGCATGATCCTGGCTCACTGTAGCGTGGACCTCCCAGACTCAAGAGATCCTCCCACCTCAGCTTCCTGAGTATCTGGGGCCACAGGCATGTGCCACCATGCCCAGCTAATTTTTATATTTGTTTGTAGAGATAGAGTTTTGCCATGTTGTCCAGGCTGATTCTGAACTCCTGGGCTCAAGCAATCCTCCTGCCTCAGGCTCCCAAACTGCTGAGATTACAGGCGAGAACCCCCATGCCTGGCAATGTGCAGTGAATTTTTATAGGGAGACATCTTGTCTTTTCTCAAAAGAGAGGTGAGTGCGTGGCTCCCAACTGTTCATATAAGTAACTGTGTGTAAAACAAGCTTGTAGCCAGAAAGGGTAACACATGGGTCAGAAAGAAGTTACAACTAACAGGGACAAAATGAAGATGACAACATCATCCACAAAGACATCGACAGAAAAGTAGAAAAAAAATCCATTCTATTGTAAGTAAAGCATTTACTGTCATTATCTTTTCTGTCCAAAAAAAAAAAAAAAAAAAAGGAAAGTTTATCAGGAATTAAATGAGTATTTTACCTGCAAATAATTTCCCAGGTGTCTTTTTAAAATTATCAAAGTAATGTGTGCTTAGACATTTTAAAATTTCAGAAACATTCAAATTCCTCTCTTCCATCACTTAATCCCATTCTTCAGAATTAATCACAATGTGCTATGTGTACCCAGTAAGTTAATGCATATACAGAATGATATACAACATACAGCCAAATGGGCTAATAATAATAGTACATGCTATTCTGCAACTTGCTGATTTTATCTAAAAAATAGACTGCCTTCTTTTCCGTGTACTTCTAGAGTTATACCAAATGTTTACCAATTGTGTGTATGAATGGCAGCCAGCCCAATACTGATGGCTGTTTAGATTGTTGCCATGGTTTTTACTGTGGTTGCAAAGGACATCCATGTACATGTGTTTTGGGGGACATATGTGAGAATTTCTACATGTACATCTAAGACATTGATAAATTCTGCCAAAATAGCTTAATAGTGTATCCCTTTATTCTCACTAGCTGTTTATCATAAGCACTTTTATTTGTATACTTTCTAATATGGATTTTAGCAGATGTGATTCTCTATTGTTTCCATTTTTATCACTTTGGTTGAACATCTGGGAGAGTGTAGATTTTATTTTTTTTAATAGACTCTTCTTTTATGGAAGTCCATGTCTGTTTGAAGGTTGTGATATGGACAGGATCTTTGTTGTAAAATGTTTAAGAGGTTTCGTTATGTTGCCGCCATAATAAATTTTAGAACATCCATTAATTCTGCCTTTGACCTTGATTACTCACGCAGTGCTTTTGTTCATGCGTTGCTCTAGACCAGGGTCTCCAACACCCATGGCCCCAGAACCTGTCCGTGGCCTGTGAGGACCTGGGCTGCACAGCGGGGGGTGAGCATGGGCAGATGAGCATGACTGCTTGAGCTCCTGTCCCATCAGCAATGGCAGTAGATTCTCACAGGAGTGCGAACCCTTTTGTGAACCGCGCGTGTGAGGGATCTAGGCTGTGCGCTTCTTACGAGAATCTTACTAATGCCTGATGATCTGAGGTGGACGAGTTTCATCCACAAACCACCGCCCACCCCCACTGCCCCCATCTGTGGCAATATTGTCTACCACAAAACTACTCCCTGGTGCCAGAAAGATTCCGGACTGCTGCTGTAGACTGCATAACTGGGTTTTAGGATTCTACAGAGTCACTGTTTTGGACATTGTGCTTATTCACTTTAGAGACCTTCTCAAAACTGTAATGAGCGGCAAAATTTTAATTCATTTGCTATGTTATTTGACTGCAATTCTTCTCTTTAAACCATATTGGTAATCTATAGTTATACAATAGCTTTCTCATATTCAAAAGCAAAGATTTCTTTTTTGTAAGCAACTTTGGATTTTGCTTTCATTTCCCCCTCCTTTCTTAGGTCAGTTTGTAAGCTATGTGTAGGATATAGCAAGTTAGATAGCTGAATTCATGACAGATAGCATGAAATACATACAATTTTTCATTCTAAAAATTTTTAGTAATACCACATTTCTTATTTTCTTATTTTTTTAAAATTTTACTTTACGTTCTGGGACACATGTGCTGAACGTGCAGGGTTGTTACATAGGTATACATGTGCCATGGTGGTTTGCTGCACCCATCAACTCATCATTTACATTAGGTATTTCTCCAAATGCTATCCCTCCCCTAGCCCCCCAACCCCCGACAGGCCCCAGTGTGTGATGTTCCCCTCCCTGTGTCCATGTGTTCTCATAGTTCAGTTCCCACCTATGAGTGAGAACATGTGGGGTTTGGTTTTCTGTCCTTGTGAAAGTTTGCTCAGAATGATGATTTCCAGCTGCATCCATGTCCCTGCAAAGGACATGAACTCATCCATTTTATACACCATGGAATACTATGCTGAGTTGTATTTCATGGCATGGATGTAGTGTTTTTTTCTGTTCCTGTGCTGGTTTGCTGAGAATGATGGTTCCTAGCTTCATCCATATCCCTGCAAAGGACATGATCTCATTCTTTTTATGGCTGCATAGTATTCCATGGTGTATATGTGCAACATTCTCTTTATCCAGTCTATTATTCATGGACATTTGGGTTGGTTCCCAGTCTTTGCTATTGTAAACAGTGCTGCAATAAACATGTGCATGAGCCTTTATAGTAGAATGATTTATAATCCTTTGGATTTAATCCCAGTAATGGGATTTCTGGGTCAAATGGGATTTCTGGGTCAAATGGCCACACTGTCTTCCGCAGTGCTCGAACTAAGTTACACTCCCACCAACAGTGTAAAAGCATTCCTGTTTCTCCACATCCACACCAGCATCTGTCATTTCCTGACTTTTTAGTGATCACCATTTTAACTGGCGTGAGATGGTATCTCATTGTGGTTTTGATTTGCATTTCTCCAATGACCAGTGATGATGAGCTTTTTCTCATGTTTGTTGGCTGCATAAATATCTTCTTTTGAGAAGTGTCTGTTTGTATCTTTTTGATGGGGTTGTTTTTTTCTTATAAATTTGTTTAAGTTCCTTATTGATTCTGGCTATTAGACCTTTGTCAGATGAATAGATTACAAATTTTTTTCCCATTCTGTAGGTTGCCTGTTCACTCTGATGATAGTCTTTTTTGCTGAGCAGAAGCCCCATGGTTTAATGAGATCCCATTTGTCAATTTTGGCTTTTGTTGCCATTGCTTTTGGTGTTTTAGTCATGAAGTCTTTGCCCATTTCTATGTCCTGAGTTTATTGCCTAGGTTTTCTTCTAGGGTTTTCATGGATTTAGGATTTATGTTTAATTCATCTTGGGGGGTTAATTTTTGTATAAGGTGTAAGGAAAGGGTCCAGTTTCAGCTTTCTGCATATGGCTAGCCAGTTTTGCCAGCACCATTTATTAAATAGGGAATCCTTTCCCATTGCTTGTTTTTGTCAGGTTTGTTGAAGATCAGATGGTTGTAGGTGTGTGGTGTTTATTCTGAGTCCTCCGTTCTGTTCTGTTGGTCTATATATCTGTTTTGGTACCAGTACCATGCTGTTTTGGTTTCTGTAGCCTTGTATAATTTGAAGTCAGATAGTGTAATGCCTCCAGATTTGTTGTTTTTCTTAGGATTGTCTTGGTTGTATGGGCTCTTTTTTGTTTCCAGATGAAATTTAAAGTAGTTTTTTTCCTAATTCTGTGAAGAAAGTCAGTGGTAACTTGATGGGAATAACATTGAATCCATAAATTACTTTGGGCAGTATGGCCATTTTCACCGTATTTATTTTTCCTATCCATGAGCATGGATTTATTTTCCCATCAGCTTAAGGAATTTTGGGGCTGAGACGATGGAGTTTTCTGAATTTGCAATCATGTCATCTGCAGAGACAATTTGACTTTCTCTCTTCCCATTTAAATACGCTTTATTTTTTTCTCTTGCCTGATTGCCCTGGCCAGAACTTCCATATACTCTGTTGAATGTGAGTGGTGAGAGAGGGCATCCTTATCTTGTGCCAGTTTTCAAAGGGAATGCTTCCAGCTTTTGCCCATTCAGTAGGATATTGGCTGCGGATTTCTCGTAAATAGCTCTTATTATTTTGAGATATGTTCCATCAATGCCTAGTTTATCAAGAGTTTTCAGCATGAAGGGTGTTGAATTTTATCGAAGGCATTTTCTGCATCTATTGAGATAATCATGTGGTTTCTGTCATTGGTTCTGTTTATGTGATGGATTTCGATTATTGATTTGAATATGTTGAACCAGCCTTGCATCCCAGGGATGAAGCTGATGTGATTATGGTGGGGAAGCTTTTTGATGTGCTGCTGGATTTGGTTTGCTAGTATTTTATTGAGAATTTTCACATCAATGTTCTTCAGGGATATTGGCTTGAAATTTTCTTTTTTTGTTGTGTCTCTGCCAGGTTTTGGAATCAGGATGATGCTGGCCTCATAAAATGGGTTAGGGAAGACTACCTCTTTTTCTATTGTTTGAAATAGTGTCAGAAGGAATGGTACCAGCTCCTCTTTGTACCTTTGGTAGAATTCAACTGTGAATCTGTCTGGTCCTGGGCTTTTTTTGGTTGGTAGGCTATTAATTACTGCCTTAATTTCAGAACTTCTTATTGGTCTATTCCAGGATTCAACTTCTTCCTGGTTTAGTCTTGGCAGAGTGTATGTGTCCAGGAATTTATCCATTTCTTCTAGATTGTCTGGTTTTTGTTTTTGTTTTTGTTTTTTGCATAGAGGTGTTTATAGTATTCTCTGATGATAGTTTGTATTTCTGTGGGATCAGTGGTGATATCCCCTTTATCATTTTTTATTGTGTCTATTTTATTCTTCTCTCTTTTCTTTTTTATTAGTCTGGCTGCAATCTATCTATTTTGGTAATCTTTTTTTTTTTTTTTTTTTAAAGAAAAACAGCTCCTGCATTCATTGATTTTTTTTGGAAAGGTTTTTCATGTCTCTGTCTCCTTCAGTTCTACTCTGATCTTAGTTGTTTTTTTTTTGTTTTGTTTTCTTCTAGCTTTTTTTCTTTTGGATGGAGTCTCTCTCTGTAGCCCAGGCTGGAGTGCAGTGGCACAATCTCCGCTGTCTGTAACCTCCACCTCCCGGGTCCCAGTTCAAGCAGTTCTCCTCCCTCAGCCTCCTGAGTAGCTGGGATTACCGGCACATGCTACCATGCCCAGCTAATTTTTGTATTTTTAGTAGAAAGGGTTTCACCATGTTGGCCAGGCTGGTCTTGAACTCCTGGCCTCAAGTGATCCGTCCACCTCAACCTCCCAAAGTGCTGGGATTACAGGAGTAAGCCACCATGCCCGGCCTTCTTTTAGCTTTTGAATATGTTTACTCTTACTTCTTTAATTCTTTTAATGGTGATGTTACGGTGTCAATTTTAGATCTTTCCCTCTTTCTGATGCGGGCATTTAGTACTATAAATTTCCCTCTTAACACTGCTTTAGCTGTGTCCCAGTGATTCTGGTACATTGTCTCTGTTCTAACTGGTTTCAAAGAACTTTGTATTTCTGCCTTAATTTCATAATTTACCCAGTAGTCATTGAGGAGCAGGTTGTTCAGTTTCCAGAAACTGCGTCAACTAATGTGCAAAATAACCAGCTACCATCATGAATGCAGGATCAAATTCACACATAACAGTATTAACCTTAAATGTAAATGGGTTAAATGCTACCAGTCAAAAGACACAGACTGGCAAATTGGATAAAGAGTCAATACCCATCGGTGTGCTGTATTCAGGAGACCCTTCTCACGTGCAAACACACACATAGGCTCAAAATAAACACTTGGAGGAATATTTACCAGGCAAATGGAATGCAAAAAAAGGAGGGTTTGCAATCCTAGTCTCTGATAAAACAGACATTAAACCAACAAGATCATAATGGTAAAAGGATCAATGCAACAAGAAGAGCTAACTATCCTAAATATATATGCACCCAATACAGCAGCACCCATATTCGTAAAACAAGTTCTTAGAGGCCTACAAAGAGACGTATACTCCTACACAATAATAGTGGGGAGATTTTACCGCCCCACTATCAGTATTAGACAGATCAATGAGACAGAAACTTAATAAGGTTATTCAGGACTTGAACTCAGCTCTGGACCAAGTGGTCCTAATAGACATCGATATAACTCTCCACCCCAAATCAACAGAATATACATTCTTCTCAGCACCACTTAGCACTTGTTCTAAAATTGACCACATAATTGGCAGTAAAACACTCCTGAGCAAATGCAAAAGAACAGAAATTATAACAAACAGTCTCTCAGACCACAAGGCAATCAAATTAGAACTCAGGATTAAGACACAGGATCCTTCCCCTTCCTCCCTTCCTCCCTTTCTCTCTTTCTCTCTCTCTTTCTCTCTCTCTCTCTCTCTCTTTTCTTTCCCTCTCTCTTCTTTCTGTCTCTCTCTTTGTTTTCTTAATGGAGTCTCACTCTGTCACCCAGGCTAGAGTGCAATGGTGCAATCTTGGCTCACTGCAACCTCAGCCTCCCAGGTTCAAGTGATTCTCCTGCCTCAGCCTCCCAAGTAGCTGGGATTACAGGCTCCTGCCACCACCCCTGGTTAATTTTTTGTACTTTTAGTAGAGTCAGGGTTTCATCATGTTGGCCAGGCTGATCTTGAACTCCTGACCTCAAGTGATCCACCCATCTCAGCATCCCAAAGTCCTGAGATTATAGCCGTGAGCCACCTCACCTGGCCCACATTTCTTATTTTCAATAGGTACTTTCCATTTAGTGACTGAATATGAAGATATTTTAGGAGATTCAAACCTTTAAAAATAAGTAAATAAATAAATAAAACTATTTATCACAGATATCTGTACAACCCTTCTCCAGATTCCCCAACTGTTAACACTTTGCCACATTTGCTTTATCTTTCTTTGTCTCCCTCATTCACACCTTCCCCTCCTTTCTTTCTTCCGTCTCTCAAGAGGCTAACCATAATTGCAGATAGCCTGACATTTTGGTCCTAAACACTTCAGTCTATATCTGCAAAGGCAAACGACATTTTTCTGTGTAGCCACTGTAATGTGTGATGTAAATTTCAAATAATTTAACATCAATACAATGATATTTCTTTTGTAGTCCATATTCAAATATCTTCCTAATTGTTCCCAAGTTGTCCTTTATAGCTTTTTTTAAGCCTTTATTTATTTTTTTTTATAGCAGTTTTAGGTTCACAGCATAGAGAGGAAAGTATTTCCCATCTACTCCCTGCCCAAACGTGCCCATGCCCTCTCCATTATCAACATCCCCCACCAGAGTGATGCATTTTTTGCAACTGATAAACCTAAATTGACACATTTTAATCACTTCACATTTATAGTTTACATCAGGGTGTTCACTCTTGGTGTATACTTTATGGGTTTGGACAAATGTATAATGATATTTATCCATCAACATAGTATCACCCAGAGTGTTTTCACTGCCTTACATATTCTCTGTGCTGTCTCTATTCATCCCTCCATCATCCCTCAGTCCCTGGCAACTACTGCTATTTTCAATGTCTCTATAGTGTTGCCTTTTTCAGAATGTCGTATAATACAACATGTGGCCTTTTCAAATTGGAATCATATAATATGTAGCCTTTTCAAGTTGGTTTATTTCACTTGGTTATATGCACTTAAGGTTCCTCCATGTCATTTCCTGGCTTGATAGTTCATTTATTTTTAGTGCTCAATAATATTCCATTGTCCGGTATGATAGTTTATCCATGCACCTAATGAAGAACGTGTTGGTTGCATACAATTTTGGCAATCCTGAAGAAAGCTGCTGTAAACATCTGTGTGCAGGCTTTTGTGTGGACATGATTTTAGTTTTCAGCTCCTTTGGGTAAATAGTCCAGGTATTGCTGCATTGTATGGTCATAGTATGTTTAGTTTTGTAAGAAACCACCAGATTTCCAAAGTGGCTATACCATTTTGCATTCCCAGTAGCAGTGAATGAGAGTTCTGTTATTCCACGTCCTCACCAGTGCTTAGTGTTGTCTTTGTTCTGGGATTTATTCTAATAGGTGTGTAGTGGTATCTTGTTGTGTTAATTTGCATCTCCCTGAGGACATAAGATGTGGAGCATACTTATTTGCCATCTCTATATCTTCTTTGGTGAGATATCTGTTAAAGTCTTTGGTCCTTTTTTAATTTTTGTTTATTTATTTACTGATGAATTTTAAAGGTTCTTTGTATGCTTTGGATAATTTTTAAAATTGTTTTGACCAAATTGTTTTAATCAGATATACAGATCACATTCAGTTATCATGTGTCTTTATTTTGCTTTAGTATAGAACAGTCTTCTCACACACACCTTATTTGCACCTTCAAAAATTTGAAATGTAAGGGCCAGTTGTTTGCAGCATCATCCTGCAAACTTGATTTGTTTTATTGTCTCTTCATTGTTAAATTTGGGTTAAACTTTGTTGTCATTAATGCTGAACCCTTTGTAACTGACAATACCCGTGCGATCCTTAGTTACAGTGATGCCTGCCAAATCTCCCGTTGCAGAAATAACCCTCCTGTTATGAAATTATTAGGGAATCTGTCGGCAGATACTTTGAAACTGTAAATATCCCTGTTCCCACCAATCTTTGATCCATTTGCTGTAGCTTCTACTGGTGATCCTTGAGTGAATTAATTATTATATCAGTGCCTTCAAATATATGATTGCCTGATGCTGACAGTTCTTGCCATATTTATTCTGTTTTTCTGTATAGAAGAACTCTTTCTTACTCCTCACACATATACTTTTTTAGTCTTGTCATATATTCATGGATATTTTTCTTTAATGTATTATAATCTGTTATCAATCTATTATTTTCCCAAACTTGGCCAGTGGAATCTCATTTGTCATAGAACATACAGTATTGGATGAATAAACTATGATTTATCCACACATGAGGTCACTGCATGGTTGTGAAAAAGAATAAGGAAATGTCTATATACTACTATAGAATTAACTGTAGGATAAATTAAGTGAAAAAAGAATTTTAGTGAAAAATTATCTATCAATTATCTAAGAAACATGCTTAAAGACACACACACACGTGCGCACACACACACATACCCACACACCAGTTTCTGTTAAAGAGGTAAAATAGAAATCTAAAAACAAACAAAAAGATAGTGAACATATTAAATACACAAAAGTAGAAATGAGACATCTGTGATAGTTTTATGTTTTTAAAGTTTGACTTTAGAAACTTGAAAATATTTTCCATAATTATAAAACAGAATTAAATATTTTAAATAGAAAGTTCTAAGAATCAAAAATAAAGTCAAAGAAATGAATGCAAGTATCTTTAGTTGTAATCACAGCCACATTATTCCAAATGACTTTAGAATACAGCAATTTGACTATACATCTTTAATGAGGTACATCCCAAGACAAAAAGAACTACAAGCAGAAAGACTTAAACTATGATTAGTAATCAATTTAATGGTATCATTCACATTGTGTATATAATGTAGTCTAAAAAAATGAATAATTATGTGACATCTAATCATTTCATTTTCATGATTTTGAACAAGAGAAAAGTAGATTAAGATGGAAGACAAAGGAGATTATTTAAAACCCTGCTACTCCTCAATTTGACTGGGAAATATCAGATTGAATTCATGATGTATTTTATCTTTAAAAATGAACAAAACATACCTATTGTCACTGAAAAAGCTGTCAAACCTTTATGAATCCAGTAGCAATGAGTATCTCTAACCATCCACCTAGTCATCTTAAAAGACCATTTTTATTTGTCAGGATGAATTATTACAGGCCTAGAACAAAAAGTGTTCAATGCAGACTGGAGTCTCTTGTCATACAAGATGGCAAGGAAGCTACCAAAGACTCTTGTGCCTCTGCCACAGATCAGGAACCCATTCTAAGATGTTCCAGTTAGCTACAGATAGCCACCAATCAGAACAATAAGTTCAGTCGATGGACATCATTAATATGTGTATGTCTATAATTTTTGTGGGTTTTTTTGCGGTGGATTTTCACTCTTGTTACCCTGGCTGGAGTGCAATGGTGTGGTCTTGGCCCACTGCAACCTCTGGTTCCAAGGTTCACATGGTTCTTCTGCCTCAGCCTCCCAAGTAGCTGGGATTGCAGGCATCCACCACCACACCAGGCTAATTTTTGTATTTTTAGTAGAGATGGAGTTTCACCATGTTGGTCAGGTGGGTCTCGATCTCCTGATCTCAGGTGATCCGCCCGCCTTGGCCTCTCAAAGTGCTGGGATTATAGGCATGAAACACCGCGCCTGGCCTTTTCTATAATTTCTTCATAATGCTTTTAAAAATTGCATTTTTATTCATTGCTAGAGTCAACTTATTTTGAAAATGTATAAACCAAGAAAAGAATAGAGCATTTATTCTGCCTTCCTATACAAAATTTATCACTGCATAACAAAATAGTTATTGAGGGAAAATTTATCTTGATAGAAATATTTTACCTAATAGTTGGAGAAGAAGTGATAATATTAAAAGATCACTGTTTTACAATTTTAGCATATCTTGCGTAAAGAATCAGCAGCTTCAAACATCAAGAAATGAGACACCCAAATGTAGTCAGATTCAAGCATAGCCAGATAGTGCTTCCTGCTGGAAGAACACAGCAGCACCCTTACAGGAATCCCAGCAAAACATAATTCCTTACAGGAATCCCAGCAAAACATATAATTCCTTACAGGAATCCCAGCAAAACATATTAATTCCTTACAGGAATCCCAGCAAAACATATTAATTCCTTACAGGAATCCCAGCAAAACATATTAATTCCTTACAGGAATCCCAGCAAAACATATTAATTCCTTACAGGAATCCCAGCAAAACATATTAATTCCTTACAGGAATCCCAGCAAAACATATTAATTCCTTACAGGAATCCCAGCAAAACATATTAATTCCTTACAGGAATCCCAGCAAAACATATTAAGCCTAATCCTAGTCAAGCCTGTAGAAACAAATATAAATTTTTAAGAAATAAGGACAATGTAGAAACTTGTTCAGTAATACCACCCATATGCAACTGGCAAAATTCAGATTGTGAAAAATTCTACAATGGATTAACCATTTTTCTTTAAATTTAATTGTAAAGACAGGAAGAGAGATGGGTGAGGGAACTTATAAAATAATAGCAACTTAAGGGAAAATGTTCTGAAATTAGAGCGTGTTGATGGCCGTACAACCTTGCAAATATTCTAAACACTGCTGAATTATACACTTTGAAAGGGAGAACTACAATACGTTAATTATGTCTTAATAAAAACATTGAACGCCAGGAACACTAGCTCACACCTGTAATCCCAACGCTTTGGAAGGCTGAGGCAACAGATCACTTGAACCCAGGAGTTTGAGACCCAGCCTGGGCAACATGGCAAAACCCTGTCTGTATGGCATATACAAAAAATTAGCTGGGTGTGGAGGCATGTTCCTGTTGTCCCAGCTACTGGGGAGGCTGAGGTGAGGAGTCACCTGAGCCCAGGGAGCCGAGACTGCAGTGAGCCCTGATCAGTGACAGAGGGAGACCCTGTCTCACAAAAAATAAAAATAAATTAAATAAAAATTTAAAAATTAAATTAAATTAAAAGGAGATATAAAATATATTCCTTCCAGTCCCAAAATGTGGACCTTGTTTGGATCTCAATTCAGACAGATTTGGAAACAATTAAAATTATGAACACATAAATATTTGATGTCATTAAATGCTTATTTGTAATTTTTCAGATCCTCTAGTGGTATTCTAGTTACATTTCATAGGAAAACTCCTCCTTCATAGAGATACGTATTGATCATTTTTGTTGAGTAAATAATATGATATCTGAGCTTTGTCTCAAAATAATATAGGAAGGGAAAGTGGGTAGTGATATTGATAATATCAATTATCAATGATAATTGATTCTGATAAAACAAGGTTGGACTAAAGTTAATAAGTGTTGAATAAGGTGATGAAGAGATACATGGGTCTCATTATTCTGCAACTTCTAGATAGGTGTGGAATTTCCCCTCAATGAACAGTATGTTTTAAAATTCATAAGTACATTTTGTTCCCTTTATTTCAACTCCAACATCATGAAGCTGCTTCTCACCTTCTTCTGCCACTGTGAAAAACTTGATTTCCAAAAACATCAGTAAGTTTAGTAATTTTTCATCTTAACATAAATACAAATAGTTTCCAAATTCCTACACCTATATCATACCAGTAATCAACTTAGTAAATGAAGTACAAAATTTCTTTTGGATTCTTGTATTTGTACTAAAGGATATACGGAACACTACGTCCAAAAGTTACTTGAACTCCTTTTATTTATGTACTGACATTATTAGCTCAATATGTTTCCAGTAATTTTCCGTTTTAGGGCTTGCTTTTTTCCTCCTTTTTATTTAATAAGTATTGTTTTGATTGTTTGAAACATTTCCATGCCTCACACCTGAAACTGCAGATAAAGGCACATTAGGGAAACATGGCTCCCATTTGATCCCTTTAACCCATTTCCCTACCCTCTCATAGGTAACCATTTTCATTAACTTCAATTTTATCCTTTCTACGTTTCCTTTTACAAAAACACCTACTTTTGTATGTTCTTAATTTTCTTTGCTTCTGACATAGAAAGTCCCTTACTATATTCTATTTTCTGCTTTGTTTTCTTTCTAGTCACAGATTGTACTTGTCTTCTGTGGTCAGGCATTTCACTTGTTTCTGAACATTTTCTTCTTTCTTCTTTCTTTTCCTTCTTTTTTTTTTTTTTTGAGACAGATCTCACTCTGCACCCAGGCTGGAGTGCAGTGACCTGATCTAGGCTCACTGCAACCTCCGCCTCCCGGCTCAAGCAAGTCTCCCGCCTCAGCCTTCCAGCCTGTAGCTGGGAATACAGGTACACACCACCACACCCAACTAATTTTTGTATTTTTAGTAGAGACCAGGTTTTGCCATGTGTGCCACGCTGGTCTTGAACCCCTGGCCTCAGGTGATCTGCCCACCTCAGCCTCCCAAAGTGCTGGGATTACAGGCGTGAGCCACAGCACTCGGCTGATAATTTTCTATTGTAAATAATCCCGCAGTTAACACCTTGTGCAGATGTTGTTTTGTGATCACAGAGGTATACGATTGTGAGTGTTAATTGCCACCGTTGGAATTTCGGGAGTGTGGTGTAAAGTCGCATATGCTTCTGTCGGGTAGTGCTGACCTCCTGGACGTACCTGAGTTTCCGGGTCAGCTTCATCAAGAGAGTGTGTTGTCAAGCTCTCAAACCCTGACCCCAGTAATTCTATACAGTGTATTCCATGGCTTTTAAAACATGAATTTAACTCTGTCAAATAAAATGTATATATTTTAAAGTGTTCATAATATTTGCCACAACTAGTAATAAAATAATATTTAAAGAAGTGATACTTGAGGCATTTCTTGCAATGTTGACAATATAAATGACAATTTTAAAGTGGGTTTAATGGTCATAGTTTTGGTGATCCGATATCCTTTGTAATTAAGAAAGAGGGAGCACAGAGAAGTGAAATCCTGCCCCTACTTGCTCAAACAGCACTGTCCTCTGCTCTTCACAATTAAATCACTTACTGCAGTTGCTGGTATGTAGCGAAATCGAATGATTCCTGAGCTGCTTCCCCCCGCCCCCTAAGAGCCCCTCTGGTGCAGGGTTCTCTTGAGCAGCAGAAAGGGCCCAGGCCTATAGTGGGAGGGAAATGGAGGTGACAAGGCCTAGGCCTGCGCTGGCCAATTAGTGTGTGGCTAATTGACCTTTCACAATAATTGTATTGCTCGGCCTTTGGGAACCAGAGAAGGGGCCTTTCTGTATCTTTACACAGCATAATATTTTTGATTATAATGAAAACTAGTAGTGAGAAATGTGAAATAAATTCAAAGGCTAAATCACAAAGTATTCATCTTTTAGAAGTCCCTCTTTTTTTAATGAAGGATCAGTCTGAAAGGATTGTTTCTGTTCTCATCCAATTAATATAAATTGGCATTTAGTATTCATTGGAAACTATGGAGGGGAACTGGAATTCAAGAGAAAAAATATCAACGGGAAAAATTCCCTTTTTGATTATTCTGACTCACTGTGAAAATCTCTAGGCTCATCTTGTCTTGAAATACATTGGTTAGCAGTGACCAAAGAAAATAGTTCTTAGCCATTACATTAAAAAACACCTTTAAATAATACCTTTTTTTTTTTTTTTTTTTGAGATGGAGTCTCGCTCTGTAGCCCAGGCTGGAGTGGAGTGGTGCTATCTCATTTCACTGCAATGTCCACATCCTGGGTTTGAGAGATTCTCCTGCCTCAGCCTCTCAAGTAGCTGGGATTACAGGCTTGCACCTCCACGTCCAGCTAATTTTTTTGTGTGTATTTTTAGTAGTCATGGGTTTCTCTACATTGGCCAGGCTGGTTTCAAACTCCTGACCTCAAGTGATCTGCCCTCCTTGGCCTCCCAAAGTGCTGGCAGCACAGATGTGAGCCATCGCATCCGGCCTAACTTATTAAATGATTGCCACTTTGTCTTTCCTTGGCATAGAAAATACATTATTAAAAACTGTGATGGGCTTCCAACCACATCTGCTTAAAGCCAGGTGCAGTGGCTCCGGCCTGGAATCGCAGTGTTTGGGAGTCCAAGGCAGGAGGATCATTTATGCCTAGAAATTTGAGACCAGCCTGGGCAACATAAGTGAGATCCCATCTCTACAAAAAAACAAAAAACTACAAAATTAGCCAGGTGTAGTGGCATGTGCCTGTAGTCTCAGCAACTCAGGAGCCTGCCATGAGAGGATCACTTGAGTCTGGGGGTTGGAGACTGCAGCGAACCTTGATCATGCCACTGCACTCCAGCCTGGGCAGCAGAGTGAGACACTGCCTTAAAAAAAAAAAAGAAAAATCTGTTTGTTAGAAGTTATCTTCAGAAGAAGCAACAAATAGAAAGAATGCCAAGATCGTTCAGCACAAAAAAAGGAAAATTTAAGGTGTTACTAAAAGTGTTTCTTCAAAGTTATTTAAGAAAGTACTCAATGTAAAAATGTTTTTAACATTAAAATCTGATAACACTATTGACTTTTAAATTAGTCTTTTTATCTGATCATTCTTGGCTGATCGTATTGCTTTTCTAGATAAAAAATGTAGGCTATTAAAAATCCAAATAAAAATCAGAGATTTTCAGTCTTTAAAATGTAAAGTTATTCCACATTAGAAAGAATGACAGCCTTCCACTGAAATGATTTTTTTCCCATAAGTTATTGGGGTACAGATGGTATTTGTTTATGTAAGTTATTTGGTGGTGATTTGTGAGATCCTGGTGTACCCAACACTCAAGCAGTATATACTACACCATATATGTTGTATTTTATCCCTCACTCCCCTCCCACCCTTTCCCATAAGTCCCCAAAGTCCATTGTATCATTCTTACGCCTTTGTGTCCTTATAGCTTAGCTCTCATGTATCAGTATGAACATACGATGTTTGGTTTTCCATTCCTGAGTTACTTCACTTAGAATAATAGTCTCCAATCCATCCAGGTTGCTGTGAATGCCATTAATTCATTCCTTTTTATGGCCAAGTAGTATTCCATCGTATTTATATACCACAGTTTCTTTATCCACTCGTTGATTGGTGGGCATTTGGGTTGGTTCCACGATTTTGCAATTGGAAATTATGCTGCTATAAACTTGTGTGTGCAAGTATCTTTTCCATATAATGACTTCTTTTCCTCTGGGTAGATACCCAGTAGTGGGATTGCTGGATCAAATGGTAGTTCTACTTTTAGTTCTCTAAGGAATCTCCACACTGTTTTCCATCGTGGCTGTACTAGTTTACATTCCCACCAGTAGTGTAGAAGTGTTCCCTGATCACCGCATCTATGCCAACATCTCCTATTTTTGATTTTTTTTTATTGCCATTCTTGCAGGAGTAAGGCAGTATCACATTGTGGTTTTGATTTGCCTTTCCCTGATCACTCGTGATTTTGAACATTATTTCATATGTTTGTTGGCTATACACCGAAATGATTTTAAGCATTTTGTATGAGGAAGTAGAGTTTAACAGATTTAGAAGGAATTGAAAATGAACGAAAAATACTGAAGATATTAAAGACAGCCCAACCTACTTTACAGACCACAGACAGTGGTACAGTAAGTGTACCAAGGAGTATAGACTGATCACTATGCTTATAAAAGTACACTGGCTGGGCACTTCTGCCAACACGTCTACTTATATCATAAGCACAGAGAAGTGGACAGTCCAACGTGGGATGTTTGAAATACAGCATCGGGCTCAGAGCCAGAAAACTGAGGCTACAGGCCTGACTCTTTCATTCCCCAATTATGCATCTTACGTGACTTGGGTAAATTACTAATGCCATCTGAAATGTGTCCTCACTTCTAGGTATGTGCTTTACAGGATGATTCAGCAGACACAGGGGAGTGTGTTTTATGAACAGGTCACTACGGTAGGTTCTACAGACACAGTTACAGTATTTTTTCTTAAACACAGTATTGTCTGGTAACAGAGAGCAACACATACAAAGAAACTATAGTACAATGTGATAAGTGCTGTCTTCCTTGGGGTAACAGGATCTCCAGAGGTACAGACTTTACCTTGAGCCAGCACCAGCATCTGGAGTCTGCGAGGTGTGTTACCCGCTCACCTATACCATCTTCTTTTCACTTTCCATACTCTCACTGATTCCTCTACAACCCACTTGTTCTTATTTTCATTCTTTTTTTTTTCTTTTTTTCCTTTTTAAAATCACACTGGACTCATATTTACTTTGCTACCTCCTGTACAGCCCAGTCTCAGATCCTGTGTTCTCACATTTTTTAACATTTCAGCTATCTGGCTCTTCTCTGAATCATTCCTTTGTACCTGGGGTGGTTCCATTGCAGTATCCACACCCTGGTCTTCACCATAGGCCCCTGTAGACTTGTCCTAGTCTGTCTGCCTCATCCAAGTCTCCACTTCCTCTCAGCAGAGTCAACGAAGACCAGCAGAGCGGTCGATGACCTGGGTTCCTACCCTGGCTTCACACTGTGGAGCTGGGTGTTGTTGAACCCATCGTGAACTTCTCTGTGGCTCCCCTTTGTCTTCTGTAAAGTTGAATCAACAGCAACCACAATAAGTAATCTGAAAACAGCTTTATCAGTGCCAGGCACAGTTCTCATGGATTTACACACTAATTCTAGCTCTATTTACACACTCACTTTATGGATGTTGTCTTGTATTCTTTGTCCTGCTCTAACAAAATACCTGAGACTGAGTAATTTATAAAAACTAGCCATTTACTTTTTACAGTTCTGAAAGCTGGGAAATCCAAGGTCAAGGTGCTGACACTCAGTGTCTGGTGAGGGCCTTCATCTTGTGTCTTCACTTGCTGGAAGAGGGGAAGAGCTAAAAGGGCAAAAAGGACAGAAGGCCAAATACTTGCACTGCTTTACAAGGGCGCTAATCCCATTCATGAAGGCTCTGCCCCATCGTGATTTAATCACCTTCTAGAGGCTCCACCCCTTCGTGCAATCACATTGACGGTTAAGTTGCAACAAATAAATTTTGAGGACACATTCAGACATAGCGGATGGTGATAGTTACTCCCTCATAGGAGTATGAGAATAATAAACAATTTCAATATATGGCTGAGTATATCATATATGTTCTTTATTACTAACATAATTATTTCCATAACTCCTGAAAGCAATGTATAAATAATGTAGTATTGTTAACAACTTTAGAATCATTATTAATAATTTTAGAGACCATCTGTATAACTCTTTATTAAGTGCTTGGAAGAATCTGAAATATTTGGATCTTAACTATGTGCCGTTGAAGGAACTTCTTTTTAGAAAAAGAAAAATACATCAATTTTTTTGTGTATTGTTGGATAATATCCAACCAGATGAGAGTTGATCATTATTTGGCAAAAAAAAAAAAAAAAAAAAAAAACCCATGGATGTTTTGTTAATACTGGTATGTTTCTGTGTCAAGGATCCTGTAGACAGAGAGCCCAAGATACTGATCCCTCAGTCTCCCATGGGTGTCAACAGCTGTGCTTGATAGTGTAAGACCAAACCTGGTTACAGAAATACCTACTTGGTTTGTCTACACTAAAGAATTTGTTACTGCCTTACTTGTTGGATTAATATATTGTTATAAAGAAAGAAAGAACCGTATTAAGCATTTTCTCTTTGACAGGTAATATTTTATTTATTGGAGAAACAAAGATAAATAAGACATTGTTTCTGCTCTGGGGTAGCTTAAAACCATATTGGAGCACTCTGATGTCTTCCCACCGAAAATCTCTTTCTCCCATATCTGAGGAATTGTTTTGTATAGTAGGAGAGCTAAATAGTATTTGGGGCTTTTGCGTGGCTGTACAACTGGACTGTATCCAATGTATTGTCCATGGAATGTGGCTTTGAACTGAACCAGCATGGTGTGTGAGTACGCCATCTGTCAAAGGCACCGCTTCTGGGACCAGCAAGATTTTCTATGAGAGTCAAAGATTAAGCAATTAATGATCTCAGAAACAGGGATGGCAACTGAGGGAAATGTGTCCTATTAGGATCACTGTAACTACTGAAATCTGTTTGAGGACTTTCATTTCCCCTTTGCAGCTCTACCCTAAGCATTAGGAAAATCTGGATTTGAAATCTTTTAGATTTCATCAACATTTGTCACATTTCAGCCATCCCTGAAAATTCACTCAGGTTCTTCTTGTGTTTCATGGCATCTGGCTATATGATGATATAGGATTTTTTTTTTTTTTGGTATCAATTTTTAGTTCACAGAAAGCTGGAATGCTACCAGTAGGACTGTCACGTTGATAGCTCCTTCTCATTCTGCCTTCTCTGTATATTTTCCAAACAGAATTGTGTAAGTGAGCAGCTAAACAGAATTCTGAGGCCTTATGTATGTACAAGATTAGGGAGCCATCCTCTTTAGTTTTCTAAAACTCATAAATGGTAACAATA
The DNA here is from genome assembly GCF_024542745.1 of Macaca thibetana thibetana. Classification (NCBI taxonomy): domain Eukaryota; kingdom Metazoa; phylum Chordata; class Mammalia; order Primates; family Cercopithecidae; genus Macaca; species Macaca thibetana. The sequence continues at coordinate 160,363,158 of NC_065581.1, read as the reverse complement.
CTACCAACGATGTATCATTGCGGATCGGGATCTGAGCTCTTTACATTTCCTCGAATCTTCAAAACAGCCTTCAAAGTTGATATATATTGTCAATGGCAGAAAGCTGGAGAAGGAAGAATCGTTTGCCGAAATTCATACAGCTAATGAATTATGTAGAGCTTGAGTCCATTTGACTTGACATAGAAAAGTCCATTTGACTTGACATAGAAAAGGACATAGAATTTGAGTCCAAATTCTATGTTCTTTCTTTCTTGTTCTGCTGATTCCCTCTGTGGCACTTTGGACACTGAGCTCATGACTGTTTATATTCATTCATTCATTCACTCCTTCATTCTTTCTTACTTCCCTTCAGTCATTCACTTTTTCAAACTTTTTAAATTCATAAATATGTTTCTACATCTCCTGGCTTCAAAGCACTGTGTGATAGATAAATATTAGTATGACCAAGTTGCTGGTCTCAAGTATTTCTAAAATAAGTTGGAAGATAAGACTCAGACACACACACACACACACACACACACACACACACACACACACACTCATACTGTCCAAGCTCTAACCACTGCAATAAGAAGAGCACAGTAAGCAAAGATTTTTAGATTCAGATGAGGGAGAAAGTTGTTACTTTTCTCTAGGAGGATCACAGGAAGTACCTGAGTCCTGAACATGGAAAGGAAGGGACACAATGTGGATAGAAACCTCAGGATAGGCTAGGGTGCTAATTCTCCACTCTTCCTTCTGTGGCAAAGCTCAGGTCCTTGAGCATACTCGGATCCTGATGCCAGTTTCTTTGAAATGACTTAGGCTAGAGGCTGTGTGTAGCTAGAGGAGTGCTACCTGACATGGAGCTGATCATAGACAGTGATACCTTGTCCAAGTAGAATGGAAAATCGAGGACTGTCTGCCATTATTGCTCAAAAGTCAAGCACAAATCTCAGTGCCATAAAAGCATGCCATCTTTCTCATGTGCCTGCAGGTCAGTGGGGGTGCCCATGGCCTCAGGCTGGCTTCAGCTACAGGTCCCTGCTTTATACTGTGACTATGGCTGCACTTGGTCACCTCTGTGGGTTGGACTCAGGTGTGGGCCATGTGTGAACAGGTGGAAGCTTTCTCGGAGGTTCTGTTTTTTGCGACGGAGTATCGCTCCATGCAGTGCAGTGCAGTGGCGGGATCTCGGGTTACTGCAACCTTTGCCTCCTGGGTTTAAGTGATTCTCCTGCTTCAGCCTCCTGAGTAGCTGGGATTACAGGCACACGCCACCATGACCAGCTAATTTTTGTGTTTTTAGTAGAGGTGGGGTTTCACCATGTTGGCCAGGCTGGCCTTGAACTCCTGACCTCAAGTGATCCACCCGCCTCTGCCTCCCAAAGGGCTTGGATTACAGGTGTGAGCTACTGTGCCCAGCAGGGATGTTCTTTTGATGGACCTTAGCAGCGGGACAAATACAAAGCCCTGGTTCCAATTACATCTGCTAATGTCCCTTTGGCCAAAGACATTCAAGTGGCTGGGCACAATCACTGGGAGAGGAAGTGGGGAGCATGATGTATGCACAGTAATGTACGGGCGTGCATAATTTTGAAGAATAGTTTAATCTGCCACACATATAATATAGGAGGGGTAAGGAAGATAAAAAATCAAATCTAGATCATGATCTAGAAAGGAAAAAAGTACAAACACACTCGAAGAACATGGGAGATGTTACAGTCCATTTTACAAGTAATACTGAGACACTTTAGAAAGATTATGTAGCACACACACACCCAGAATTCTTGTACATATTGGACTGGAGTATGGCTATATTGGATGTAAAAGGAGTAATCGTGAGGGAGGCCTAAAATGGGGAGGTGAATATTGAGATATAAAGGAGTTGAAGATGTGAAGGGTAATTCTGAGACAGAATTGCTAACTGTTGGTGCCTTGCCGATATCAAAGGTTAGGTAGGTGAAATTCAAGATAGTGATTCTCTTGCAGCCCATTACAAAACATGGGAGGATAATGAGACTTTTAGGTGGAAGGGGAAGGCTCGAAGTGGGTGATGTGGGGGATGGTTTTTCCTGACAGAACCAGGGAAATCATGCAGGGGAGGACTTCAAGTCAGAGAATGATGAACAGTGGCCCCTGCTGAGTAGGAACAGTACTGGGGAGAGGCTGGGAGCTCTGAGAATGGGGATGGGGAGGGGCACAGGGCCTGGGGATGAGATGGAGCCCCAGGGTGTGAGAGTAGAGAAGAGGTCTGAATGGGATTTAAGGACAAAGGGTGTCCTGGTGCCGTACTGGATGGAGGAGCCAGACTCCAGCCGTTGTATTTGTGGTCAGATTGTTGGTGAGTGCTGGGCATCACTGTTCGAGGGACATTGATGGTGAAGGCAACAGAAGAGCTTGAGAAAGCAGCAGGGGAGGGCATCATTTATTGCTGTTAGTTATGGATGCATTTCATTTGAGTGTCCTGGGAGCATTCCTAAAATGAGAATGGCAAGAGGTATTTGAAAGGCATTGATTCATTTTAATTTTTATTTTATTTTGCTTTATATTTTTTGAGATGGAGTCTTGCTCTGTTGCCCAGGCTGGAGTGCAGTGGCATGATCTCGGCTCGCTGCAACCTCCGCCTCCCAGGCTCAAGCAATTATGTTGCTTCAGCCTCCTAAGTAGCTGGGATTACAGGCCCATGCCACCAGAGCTGGCTAATTTTTTTGTATTTTTGGTAGAGACGAGGTTTCACCATGTTTCCCTGGCTGGTCACAAACTCCTGGCCTCAAGTGATCAGCCCACCTCAGCCTCCTGAAGTGCAGGGATTACAGGCGTCAGCCACTGTGCCCGGCCACATCGATTTGCTGAGAGAGTAAGGTCCTTGCTGTGTCTTAAGAGGGTAGCACGCAGATCAGTAACTGCTTCTATGTAGTAGATATTCTTTTTTTTTTTTTTTTTTGGTGGGGGGATGGGGGTGGGCATTCAAGTGATTCTCCTGCCTCAGCCTCCTAAGTAGCTGGGACTACAGGCACACAGCACCACGCCCGGCTAATGTATTTGCAGTAGAGACGGGATTTCACCACGTTGGTCAAGCTCTTCTCGAACTCCTGACCTCAGGCGATCCACTCACCTCGGCCTCTCAAAGTGCGGGATTAGAGGCCTGAGCCACCGCGGGCGGCCCTATGTAGTAGATATTCTGAAACTAGAATTCCATTTAGGGTAGCCTAGTTCTTGTCCTGGCAAATAATCTGACTTTTAATTTTTATGCTACAAAACGTTAAAGTCTTCTGTTCCTACGTGTCAATATATAGATGCAAAACCTTTTTGTAAATGTTTGCTGATTTTCATAGTTAAATCGACCGAGAGAGAATGAACCGTGGGTGGCAGGAGTGTGCTCCTGCCTTGCTTCCCCACTGGTGTAACGATGTGTGTTCTGGTGCCCGTGGAGGGGTGTGTGTGGAGTCTACTCAAACACATTCATTTCCAATGCTGTACGGAAATGCCCTCTAATTGATAATAACTTTCTGTACTTTTATAAAAAAGAAAAGAATGACATATCAATTCTGATGTCAATCAGTTTTATTATTTAAGAATATTTTTAGTAGCCAGGTGTGGTGGCACCCGCCTGTAATCCCAGCTACTCGGGAGGCTGAGGCAGAAGAATTGCTTGAACCCGGGAGGTGGAGGTTGCAATGAGCTGAGATGGCACCACTGCACTCCAGCCTGGATGACAGAGTGAGACTCCGTCTCGGGGAAAAAATAAAAAAAGAATTATTGTTTTCACTGTGCTTATAGATCCACTTTGGTAATTTTTTTTTTTCCTGGTAGATTTCATGTCCTTTTGAATATGACTTCAGCGTTCTGTTGTGTTTCACGTATCCCCAAATTTCTGTTTCTGGCCCCAGTTCAGTGTTGTTTGTCTACCATGTGTAGTGTGTAAGTGCTGTGGCCAAACATGTGCCTAAGCTGGTCAATTACATGTCACTTTCCCTTCCCTTCTAACACTGACGACAAGTTAAACTCTATCTGGCATTTCATGTTTGCCATTTCCTTGTTTTTTTTCCACCTTGCTCCCAAACAGAACTGTGACCTGGATCAGCAGAGCATCGTTCACATTGTTCAGAGACCACGGAGAAAAGGTCAAGAAATGAATGCAACTGGAGGCGACAACGCCAGAAACACGGTGGGAGGCTGTGAGCGGGAGCCCCAGAGCTTGACTCGGGTGGACCTCAGCAGCTCAGTCCTCCCAGGAGACTCTGTGGGACTGGCTGTCATTCTGCACACTGACAGCAGGAATGACTCACCACCAGCTGGCAGTCCAGGTAATTGGAATGCCCTAAGAGTATTAGAGCATTCTGTTTGTTTGTTTAGTGCAGTCTCCATGGAGCATGGCCTCACCAGGTGCGTATTTAGTGTTGATACGTTTTGGATTTGAGTCTCTAATTCACTCCAAGGAGACATCACTGTAGGTGGAGTACTTTGATGTAAAATTTGAGAATGCATTTATTATAAGTACTATGAAACAGGTTTTCACATTGAGATTAAATAGAAGAGATATGTTTCTAGTGATGTAGAAAAATTCTAAAAAGTAGAAAGATTTTGAAAGCTAATCGAGCCATTTGTAGTTTCTAAAGCCACATATTCCAATGGCAATGACATCCTTAGTGTGAAAGGATTCTTCCTTCTCTGTTCTACCACCCATTTCAAAATGCTTTTCTTTGGAAAAGATGGTTATTGTTTAGTTATTTTTAAAATATTAATATGTGTCTCTTAGTCTTTTATTCTCTAAATAGTCAAAGGTGTAATAGAATTAATTTTTAGTGTGTCTGACAGAATACACAAAATAATCACAATGACTTTACAGGGTAGAAGTTGATTTTCCTCCCACATACAATAGATCCTGGCAGTTGTGGGCTGGTATGGCCTTCACAGTGTCAGAAAGTTCTGGGACCTGCAAGATGGAAGCCTGACGTAATAAGAAATGCCTCCCACTAAAATTACTAAATAAAATTTAAGGAATTAAAAATTTTCAATGAGCTTGCAAAAAATAAAAAAAAAGATAATTTTCAAGGACAAGTGAAAATGTAGAAGCAACATCTTTAAATACAGGAGTAGATAAACCCAGAAAGTAAGGCATTAGCTGATGCTCTGGTGATCTTGAGATGACTGTGGGAGGGAAAGAGGCTCTGCTTCATGTGAGCTGGGCACCTCAGGTCTGGAAAGAAAAACTGAGAAATGGAAACAAATGTCAAAAATGGGGAAAAATGAAATAAATCTAAACCCCTGCAATGCCCTTGTGATCCAGGATATGATAAATTAATATAAATATCAAACCCAAGCTCCTCACAATTCTGATGTTTCAACCAGAGTATGTAGAAGATCATTCTGACATTGACACCTCTAGAGAAAAACAAGCCCTACTAAAGGATACTCAGTGCTCCAACATTATAAACCAAACAAGGGAAAATTCCACCTTGAGGGTGTATGAGACCAGAATATACCACCCCAAAATATGCCATGTTAGCATAAGTATTATTTTGAGCTGATTATTTTGAGAAACAGTAGACATAGGACAAGCTCTAAAAACAGAGCGGAAGTCACCCTTTTGTAAGGGAAATTTATATCTACCAAGGAAATCTCCATTTGTAAGGGTGTCTCCCTCTCCTTACTAGGATGAGAAGGACAGAGTCTCTGGAGACTCTGATTCTTGAGAAGCCACCAACTTAATAATCTGCGTAACAAACCTTACTCTTGTCTTCTCCTCTCCCTTTCTTCCTTTGCCGTAGAAGATGGTATCCAAGCCTGAATTTTAGACCACCTCTTTGAGATTTATGCATTTTTTCTGGATGTCTAACATGTACGGTCATCCCTCCCCATCAATAGGCAATATGTTTCAAGTCCCCCAATGTAGGGCTGAAACCAAAAGTGGTACCAAACCCTATATTTACTATGTTTGTTCCTGTACAACTGTGTAACAGATTGGATTTATTATGTTAGTAGACCTATCTACTAGTTCTTTGATTTCCCAAAATAAAATTCTTACTAAAAATAAAAAAATCACATTGTTTAGAACAAAATTAAACCTTTACCTATTACTGAATATTAAAAACAATTTTAGCACAATAATCATATTCTGTACATATTCACATTCGTTAATCCATTTCCTAGTGCATCTGTCTCTACTATCTTATCAAACATATTTATCTGACTCTTCTTATTTTGTTTTATCATAAAATTGTCCTTGGTCTTCTCCAGAATTTTCTTTTATGAGAATGAACTTAGAATTATTGACATTTTCAATTGACTTTTTTTGTCTTTCTCTCTAGACCATAATTTTTTGTTAAGAAAATATAGTATTCTTTCTATATAGGGTCTGAAGTACCAGTAGGCACTGAGAAAATTCTGCTAAATGTATAATATTCTCTTTATTTTTAAATTGAAATGTGTAATTATTTCCACCCAAACAATAGACAATAAATTCTAGTAAATGTGTGGAATGCGGTAAATGACAGCAGCTTTCAGAGTACTGTGTGGCCTATGATGACATGCTGTTTCACCTTTACTTTCCACCCATGTCTGAGTCACATCTTACCTCTGATCACCATGTTTCTCATTTACCCCTCTGTCTTGTGGTCTGCCAGCTTTGTGCATTTTGCAGGCTAGGGACTGGCTTAGGCAACTCTACATGGTGCAGCTGGGGGCTGCAGGGGTGCCCTCCTAATACACTTCTCCCTGTACCACTACAGACTGGGGGTGACTTCCTGGTACCCTACATACTGCTACTGAAAGGCCTCTGTGTAGTTATATTGCATCTGTAAAGGATTGGGAAAAGAGACATGGCTTATCCCAGATCAACTTTCAGATTTAACTCTGTGTTAAACTAACAACTAAACTACAAGTAATCCTCTCCTACTCATTAGAACCGGAAGGAATCCTTTTCAGAACCCTTAGGACTCTCCCTTGTTACTTGCTAGTTTGTACTCCAGTTCCGACTTCGCCTTTGAATCTCTTTGAGGATGGAGTTTTTGTCCAGTTAACTGTAGTTTTCCTCAAAATCTCTTAGAAGAGTGGTGAGACATGTTTACTAAATTCCTTAAAATTGTAAACATAGTAAGTCATTCATCAGAATTCCTGTGCATTTAGCTTTTAGAACGAATGCTTTATTTAAGATTATACAGAGAAAATGAGACTTCATCTCTTCAAATGTCTTGGTTCATTCTTGGTTTGAGTTACGACTTTGGAATGATTTGAAATGACTATATGCAAACAGTATGCCTATATGATTATTTTTCTTCACTAAAAATTATAGCGTAAAGTTACTAGAGCAGAGAGTCACAGACTGCCATGTGCAGAATTATCTTGCATGCTTTTCCATGTTTCTTTGATGGCCAGAATGGCGAGAAAAAAAATAAATCTTATTTCATTACTTTTCTGTGACCAGAAATTCTGATGTATTTGTCTGGGGGTAGAGGCCGCAAAATGTTGCTACTGATTACACTCTGAGAAACTCTGCCCTATCGCTACGATTTTCCAGTCTTACAATTATGGATCCTACGTGTTGTTCTCATGCAACAATCGGATGCTGGGTGGGAGAACAGAGGCAGGTTGGTGAGAGGTGAACACACCGAGCCAACCACAGAAGCCTGAGACGATTCCTGTCTACGTACTTCACATATTAAACACATACAACATCTGTCATTTGGAAAGACACAAATGATCCTTGGTTATACAATGATTGAAAACCTCTGCCTCAGAAAAACAGATTAAAAGAAATTCCAATTTTCTGTACTTCCAGAGTCTTCAAATTCAGCTTCGAAGGATATAAGTGCTGGCTGGATGTGGGAGGGCTCTAACGGGTGAATAGCTGGGCTGTAGCCACACATGTTATTGAAACAAGTGGAAACTTCTGAAACCCGAGAAGGTGCCTTTCAAGTCTTTTTAGTTGGCAAAAGATAACTGGTCAACATGAGAGGTGACAACATGATGTACATGAATAACCGGTTACACGGTTGGTACCAAGAACGCAAGCATGTCACACTAAGATTTGTAAGAGGACGTCCAAGAACTAGAATGAGTCATTGAAGTAATTTTTATAGCAGTGCCACTCAAGCTTTAGTGCTCATCAGAATCACCTGAGGACCTATAAAATCACAGATTCCTGGGCCCAGAACATTTGGCCTTGGATGGAAGCTGAGAAGTTGCAGGTCTAACAAGCTCCCAGGTGATACTAATACTGCGGGCCCAGGGGCTGTGCTTTAAGTAGTACTGCCCTAAATAGTAAAAAATAGTATTGCTTAAAATATGGTCAGTGAATAAAATCTATTTTACTATGTTGTGAACAAGAACATTGAGCTGCACCTGGGCTGCAGAGTGCCTGTGTGTAAATTACCTGCACGTGTTTCTGGTGTTTCCTAAATGAGCCTCCATTCATCATCTCCTGACAGTCAGCTGAAGTCATTGGACCTAGCCAAAAAATAGGAGGCCCCTCTAGTAGCATACAGTTAATGAACTACATAAACGAATAATGACTGAGTCCTTCCTCTGTGCCAAGCACAGTGCCAGGTACTGGGATGTAGCAGAAAATAGAAACAGACAAAATGTCTGCCTGAGCGGAGCGCTGTTCTGTTTGGAGCAGAAGCTAATAAAGAAACACCCAACCAACTAGTAAGTGTGTGTTCTGTGGAGAAACTGCAGAGTAAAGGGGACAAAGAGTATTGGTGGGGAGTTTTTGTAATACACGGCAGCCGCGAGGCCTATGTGATGAGCTAACCTGTGAGGAGGGTACCCTCAGGGAGCACCCATTTGTGCGCAGGCAGAGGCGACAGCAACTCGTGAGCCCCAGGCAGGGCCCTGCCCAGAAAACGCAGCAGCCAGTGTGGGGCGGAGCTTGTAACAGGTGGAGCTCGGAGAAGACGATGTCAGAAAAAGGGCAGGGTAGAGAGGTCAGGCAGGGTCCGCTGGGCCCAGGATTTGACCCTGTTGAGAAAATTTGACTTTCGAGCAACGGAGTGACATGATCTGACTTCAGGAAGTCTCACGCTGGCTGCTCGTGAAGGAACCGCAGGAGGAAAGGGTGGAAGCAACACAACCCGTAAGGTTTCAAATCCTAGAACTGCCGCATTGCCCAGAACAACGGGAACGGGTCCTACCTGGAGGCAGTATGGGTGAGTGCTTGCTGCAAACCTGGCAGTATAGGAAAACCTGTTTCCCTGAAATATCTCTTTTAATTCCTTGCAGCCCTGTAAGGTGGACCATGTTCATATCCTCTTTATAGATGAGGAAACTACACAGACCACTTGAGGAACCGACCCAGACCATCCAGGCCTTACCCAGGGGGACTGTCTCACTGCAGAGCTTACGTAAAGTGTCCAGTCGCCTGTGTTTTCCTGAATATGGATATCAGAAGAAAGGAACTTTTCCATTTCCTGTAGACATTTTGGTTAGAAAGTAGATATAGTCTTAACATGGATCTTTTTGGAGAGTCATATTAATTGATTTCAGCCAAGTAGTCAAATTTTAAAACTCTGTATCACATGGTATACTATTTTTTCAGAATTTTTGCTTTTGGAAAAACAAAAGAAAAACTTTGGTAATGTTTTCCAGTTTTTTTGAGTGTTACTGTCTAGCTTACTAAGAAAGCATTTAATTATACGGAAGAACAATTCACTATACAATAGGCCTTTTGCTTCTTGCTAAATGAAAGAGACTAGTTTTGAGGAAACAGTACATCACACTTTTTCAATCCATGGCCCACAGGCCGCATGCAACCTAGGACAGCTTTGAACGCAAATTCATAAACTGTTTAAAAACATTATGAGGTATTTTTGTTTTTGTTTTGTGATTTTTGTTTATAGGTCACCAGTTATTTGTGTGTTTGATGTGTGGTCCAAGACAATTTTTCTTCCGTTGTGGCCCAGGGAAGCCAAAAGATTTGACATTCCTGCATTATGTGCCAGAATAAGTTTATTGAAATATGACTTGTAAAGGTTAAATAGAAAAAATATAAAAATAGACAAATATTTTTAGAAATTTTAAATAAACACAATTGAATTTAAGACTTGAGCTCTGGAGATACGCCATTGATACATGATAATTATTAGAGAATATGTTTTTATCAACAGTTTTTTGCTAGTGGTTGAATGAAGTACAAAATGAAAATTATTCTGGGATTGTATATTAACTAACACCTGCCAAATGCTAATCAGTCATGGAGGCCTGCTAATGGAATACAGTGATCAGCTTCAGACTTAATTCTCATTTTATCCAAAACCAAATCTCAAGTACTTGAAAATGTGTGTTATACATGCTAATGACTTTAAGCCAGAAGGCATGAATTTCTTGTTTTGCACAACTGTAAGGACTGCCTCTTGTGTAAATCTTCCTTGAAAAAAACCAAAATTTTGGCAGTCATACTAGAGTTAATATCAACATAAAACAATGAAAAATACATTATTATTTTGCCAGGATTTTAATCTTTCTTCCAACACTGAAATTTTTACGGTAATATCCCTTTTCAATATTAAAGGGGAAAACACAGAAAGTGATATTGCACTATAGTGAGAGGTCTGCCAGCCTCACATATTTCTGGTGGGGGAGGAATGGTTGAATTAGGGGGAAAATCCTGAAATCTTTTCCAAGAAGTTTGTACACTACTGTAGATGCAGAACTAGTTGCTCTTTACTTTTTTTTTTAGACGGAGTTTTGCTCTTGTTGCCTGGAGTGCAGTGGCGTGATCTTGGCTCACTGCAACCTCTGCCTCCTGGGTTCAAACAATTCTTCTGCCTCAGCCTCACGAGGAGCTGGGACTACAGGCGCACGTCACCATGCCTGGCTAATTTTTGTATTTTTATTAGAGACGGGTTTCACCATGTTGGCAGGCTGTTCTTGAACTCCTGACCTCAGGTGTTCCACCCATCTTGGCCTCCAAAAGTGTGTTCCTTCCTCTTTATAGTGCTTTACATACGGTCATGTCATTACTTGCAACATATTTGTTTACACTTGTAAGGGGCACTCGTCAAATTCAAGTCAATCATCTAATACATTTTCTACCTCCATTGGCTGGCACGTGGGTAACGAGAGATAAAGTTTTGTCATACTGTCAAAAAACTTTATCCACCATGTGAAATGTAACTCTTATAGCTCTTCAACTCTTATGAGTCACATTTGGCAGGAGAACATGGTTAATAATTGCATATGGAAAACGTGGTAGAGTGTGCCTTGGGTATTCAGAAAGTAAGCAACAGCCCTGCCCTGAGGAAGGCAGAGCTTGGCAGAGGGGTCCTTTGAGACAACCATCCCTTGGGGCCATATACTTGTCAATGAGCACCACTCACATGTGTTTTAATCTGCTGCCTTCTGAGTAATTCTTACGTATAATAAACCCATTGATTGGAACAGGCGATACAAAGGTTAGTAGCAGGAACAAGATCCTCCAGTAGCTCACAGTTTGGCAAATGCATATACACAAGGTGAAATGGAGTAAGTTTTAAAAAATGGGTACAGTGACAGTAATATGGGGATTTAGAGGAGTGAGAAGCAAAGACAGACCCTGAGCCTGGCTTTGAAAGACAAGAAGGCAACACTGGAGATGATGGAAAGAATTAGGTCCCGTGCCGGTGGCCAAGCTTCCTGGAATCTATGATAGGTTGAGAGGATCTATGAAGTCGGAAGAGTGGGTTTCCTGCCCTCAAGAGCTCTGAATGCCAAAAGTCACAGCTGCTGTGACTTTGTGTCCATCACTCCCTCTTCTGGTGTCTGAGAAAGTGTTCCTCATGCCATGCATATTTTTTCCTTTCTTTTGAGATGGAGTTTCACTCTCGTCATCCAGGCTGGAGTGCAGTGGGGAGATCTTGGCTCACTGCCACCTCCTCCTCTTGGGTTCAGGCAATTCTTGTGCCTCAGTCTCTGAGTAGCTGGGATTACAGGCACCCGCCGCAATACTCAGCCAATTTTTGTATTTTTAGTAGAAATGGAGTTTCGTACTTTGGGAGGCCGAGACGGGCGGATCACGAGGTCAGGAGATCGAGACCATCCTGGCGAACACGGTGAAACCCTGTCTCTACTAAAAAAATACAAAAAACTAGCCGGGCGAGGTGGCAGGCGCCTGTAGTCCCAGCTACACAGGAGGCTGAGGCAGGAGAATGGCGTAAACCCGGGAGGCGGAGCTTGCAGTGAGCTGAGATCCGGCCACTGCGCTCCAGCCCCGGCGACAGAGCGAGACTCCGTCTCAAAAAAAAAAAAAAAAAAAAAAAAAAAATAGAGTTTCGTCATGTTGGCCAGTCTGGTCTCGAACTGCTGACCTCAGGTAATCCACTGACCTCGGCCTCTCAAAGTGCCGGGATTACAGGTGTGAGCCACCACACCCGGTCCCATGTTTTTGCTTATATACTTAAAAAAGGAGTATGAAATAGAGCTGGAAGGAGCGTCAGCATGCAATTGACAAAAGCTGTCTAGAGGAATACCATGCTGCCCCAAGATGCCCCAAGTGGGCAACACAGGCAGAGGCTGGCCCCGTCTACCTGTGCTTTTGTTCATGCCTGTTTGGGTTCATGCCTCTATGGGAATCGTTTTGCTTTTTGTGCTTGGTTATCTGTTTTGAAACATAAACAAATAGTAACTGTGGGGGAGAGTAGATGAGAAATGCCAACATTGGTAGTTGAAGTTAAATAGGGTACCTGCAGGGAGCCTCAAAATGTTTTGATTTTTCTGAAGTCACCTCTGCAAAGTCATATTGTGATTTAAAGGGGAAAGGGGACATTGCATTCAAGACTCCATGAGGCCTGGCTGGACAGTGTGCTCTTCTAACGAGAGGCCTCTACAAATGGTAGTGTCTGGGTGTCCCTCTCCTGGAGGCCTAAATAGCCAATCAAGCAAATCATTTACATTTTTTACTCTTCCAACTCTGAAGTGTTTCAGAGGACACTGTCCATATGCCAAGATGGGGAGATCTGCACTTAACAGGAATGAGCGCGGAGGCAGCGTGTTTACAGCTGGGGAGGTCCATCTTGGGAATCATGAGAGCATTCTAATTATTGCAGAGTCTGCCAAAAATGCAGGCAGGCTGCTGGATTCCATTTTCTTGAAGGGAAGATAAAGAAAACATTTCAAATTGTTAGAATTTAACTCTCCGTAATACACTCTTTCCAGTCTTTCTAAATTTGTTCTGAATAATAAGAACTAATGGAAATTTTGTGAAACTTTAATGGAAGGTGTTATTTTGTATGATCCAAACATTTCACACATAAATCAGGAATTTGTATTCTACCTATGTAACAAAAACAGAATTAACAAAATATCTATTTTAGAATAGAAAATGAAACCCTTCTGACAAAGAAAATATCACTACATTCTTTTTTAGATTACTTTTTGATAATTTCACAGAATCAGGCCGAAACTCCTACACCTTCTACATCTATTTGACTATAATTAATTTTCCAAATGGTACGTCTGATGCTCTGTAAGATCTTAAAATTCTTCCTCAATCCCCAAAGATTGACTACCTTCGGTGTTAGAGGTGTGTTATTAGATTCTGATTCTTTGAAAATTAATGCTCAATCTTTTCTGTGCATGATAATTAAACTCACTAGAATACCCAGTCCATCAGTGGGGTTGTGATTTGCTTCCTGTAAGAAGGGAATCAAATGGCCAATAATTTACTTCAGTGGATTAAATGAAAATCCTTTGAACCAGTGTTTACCACAGTTCCTGGTATATACTATGCACTTAATAGAGGATTTTTGTTGCTAGAAAATGCAGTCAACAAGCTTGACAGACATTGATTTCGAATCCTTGACCCCATTCATGGTACCTGGGCTGTGACGTGTCTGCCATGCAAATGCTAAGGTGATTGGCAATAAGTGTGGACCCTGGAGCCAAGCAACTTAGCCCGTCTTGGCTCTGCTTCTTGCTACCTCTAGGACTCAGACGATTTACTTTCTTGCAGTTCAAAGTGTGGTCTGTGGGCCAGCAGCAGCAATTGGGAGTTTATCAGAAATGCAGAATCATTGGCCTCCTATCAGACCTACTGAATCAGTAACCTTCATTTTAATATCCTCAAGTGAATACTGCACTGTTTTGTTTTTAAACATACCAGGCCACAGTTTCCCCATTTCTCATATAGAGATAAGGAAAAAGTACCTAACTTGTGAAACTTATGTCAGATACTTCATGACAAGGGCCTAGAAAAAGGCCTGGAATATACCAAGTGCTGAATAACTGTTATCCATTTCAGTTATCCCTTTGCTTTCTGGCTCACATGTACAAAGGCCCAATATTGTGCTCATGCTCTAAAATACTACCTAGGTTTACAGATCCAGGGCCACCTGCCTGAATTCCCCCCAGAACAGGTGCTAGGTCCCAACCCCATAGTTTTGAGGTCAGGGTTTTGTTTTATTTTATTTTATTGTTTTATTTTTTGTATGAGTCTCTTTGTTTATTTAGTTTTAAATTTTGATCACCTCCACCATACATTTGGAGCTAAATTAGGATAGTGGGTGCTCTATGATAATGATGGGCGGCATGAGGAATAATACTTCCTATGGCTGTCTTTCTAGAATATTACATTTTCGTTGTTTCCTAGCCCTAAATGATGGATGGCATATGTATTTGTTTTCCATTTTACGTTAGGTAATGTAGTACTCTTTTTTGAGTAGTTCATCCGAAAGGTGGATACATTTTCTATTGGGACTTGCTCAAAGGACCCTTTGGCGATGAGTATGTGCCCCACTTCGTAATTGTGAAAGAGAAGATTAGCTAGGGACAGATCACAGATATAGGTCACAGGGGACTTAACCAAGCTGGCTCTGGCAATGGATGAAGGATCAGGGCAATTAGGAACAGGTTTGCATTCAGCAAGTGGTGTTCATCATGAAATGCAAACAGAGCTCTTCTTCTAAGTGAGCAGGAAGACTGTGAACACAGATTGAGATTGAATCAACTGGCCAGTGCATCAAACGACACAGTGGAAGCCGAGTCCTGCTAATGTGTCTTTTTGGATTTTTTCTTTTTCTTTCTTTCTGTTTGTTTGTTTGTTTTTGAGATGGAGTCTCACCCTATCACCCAGGCTGGAGTGCAGTGGTGCCATCTCGGCTCAGTGCAACCCCCAATTCTCAGGTTAAAGCAATTCTCCTCCCTCAGCCTCCAGAGTAGCTGGGATTCCAGGCGCCCACCACCATGCACAGCTAATTTTTGTATTTTTCGTAGAGACAGGGTTTTCCCATGTTGGCCAGTGTGGTGTCAAACTCCTGACCTTGTGATCTGCCCACCTTGGCCTCCCAGTATTTGGGATTACAGGTGTGAGCCACCATGCCCAGCCCATCTTTTTGGATATTTTCATGATTCGAGTACATGGATCTTTACCTGGGTCAAAGACGATCCATCCTTCCTTAGCTGCAAGAGGAAGGTATGTATGCGTCTTCATGAAGTTCTGCTGTTCGGAGATAAGACACTCTTCTCTAACCTCCTGAAAACTAAGGCAGATATTTTAATCTAGAGTGATAGCTTAGGAAAGATGATTTACAAGTATTCACAGATTATTGTTTGCCATTCTATTTCTTTATTGTCACAAAGAACATAAAGTCCCAGCTTGGTGAGTGATACTCTTGCCTGAGTAGTTATTTTAAAAAGCTGCTTGTTGTGTGGACTTTTTTTATGCCAATAAAAGATTTTTGATGATAAATAGCCAGCCAGACTCTGATTTCTAATTGATGGATATGAAGTCACCTCTCTTTTAATAATAGTTGACTCATTTGATTTTTTTTTACTTCATTAACTCTTCCATTGTGGCATCATTACAGTTTTGGTGGTGTCTCATATTTAACAAATGAATACAATCTTGGGGAAAGGTGGACCAAGAATTCTAGGACTAGAAGTTCCTACAAATAGTGAGGAAACATACTTCTAATTGACCATTTAGGATTTCCTTTTATGAAAATGAGAATGAGTATACCTTGCATATTTTAATTAATAAGATTAGAATAGTTGCTGTAACAGTTGTTTATTTTGGATTTGTCCATTTGTGTTGGTAAAGTAGAACCATACCTTGTTTTCTTTTACTTAATCCATTCTCTTCATGCCAAGAAGAAATATTATATCCCAATAAAACATGGACATCTTCAGTGACAAGCGGCAGCAGTCATTTAGTGCTGTTGTATGATTGCACATTTCTGGAACTTGCTACTTATTATGGAGAAACAGATTAGTTTAGATTAGATTAGATTTGTCACCTGTTGTCACCAGCATCCCTGTTTCATTAACAGAGCCATTAGTATTTTTCATACAGGTGATGTTTCCAGTTTCTCTTTCAATTATCATTTCCATAGATATGCTCCTCTCTTGGACTCCACAGCAAATAATTTTTCTTGTTTCTGTGAAGAAAGAAAAAGTACTCTTTTAACATAGTCAATTTACCAGGTTACTGTAGTATACAACAGCGTCCTGAGCATGAGAATAGCACACGCAGGTGGTAGCAGCCCCGCTGGAAGGCAGGCTCCAGGAAGCAGGGGCACTTCCTCTCACTCTGGGCTGTTGCAGTACCTAACACAGTGCTGGGCACATCGTTGATGCTTAGTAACTTAATAATATGTGTTAAATGAATGAAAACAACATTTGTTTATTCGCTCATTGATAACCTTTTTGAAAATGGGAAATATAATTCATTCTAATGCAAGATTCCCAATTGTGGGGGTCTTAGCCCCTTTGGGCTGCTGTGACAAAATACAAAATAGTCAGTGGTTTATAAGCAACAGACATTTATTTCTTCCTGTTCTAGATGCCGGGCAGGGAAGTCACAGAACAAGGCGCCTTTAAAGCTGGTGTCAGCTGAAGGCTGCTTCCTGGTTCATAGATGGTGCCTTCCAGCTGTGCCCTCACATGGTGGAGGGAGCACAGCAGCTCTCCAGGGCATCTTCTGTAAGAGTACTTATCCCATTCACGGTGGCTCCATACTCACGATCTAATCACCTCTGCGTTCCTTAGGTCTGAATGCCATCACACTGGTGATTAGGTTTCAACATCTGAATTGTTTGAGGACAGAAACAGTCAGAGCATAGCCGTGGGAGAAGTTTGCATTCCTGAAGCGGGGTCTAGCTCTTTGTCAGAGACAGACAGATGACTTAAGCATTGCAGTCAACATTAGAAGGTGCCCTGATTTCAAAATTCTATATACAAATAGGGAAACTTTGTCCTAAATTCTCCACCTGACAAATATCCATGGGAGGTTTATGTTGCACCTGCCCCCAATACAGTGATGTATCATTTAGTGCTACCATGTTTGAATCCCAGCTTCCTAACAGCAACATTGGTTATTTCCCCAAACATTAAAATTCGATGTGTGATAGCCCTAAAAGATAAGAGTTAGCATGTTTCCTTCCCTCTTTGTGCACCCTTCTTCTTCATTTCTAGTTCTTTTCATGTGCCCTAGACTTTTCTCTTACTTCAAACTGATAGGGAAGTATTTTAGAACTCTCACAAGAGAAAATGCAACTTTGACCTTTTGACTTAGTCATTTATACTCTCAGAGTTTATGATAAAATTGTATTACAGATGTACACAATAAATTAGAAAGATGTTCAACGTTGTTTATATTAGTAAAAAATGGAAAACAATCGAGAGGTACAACCATAGGTTCTGAATGTTTGGCAGTTCTATAAAATGGGTTACTGTGTGTCCATTGAAGATGATATTTAGAATATTATTTAATGGCATGCAAAGACACCAGATGACAAAATTCAATTCCCAATTGCTGAGTAGAATATGATCTTACTCTAAAAAATAAGTATATGTATCCCCATGTGTGCATATGCATACCTAAAGAAAAATATTAAAACACAGATGCAAGATTTAACAGCAGTTTGTTCTTGTGATGGGATTGTGACTTATTTTTATTTTGAATATTTGGTTTATATGAACTTTCTAGAATGAATATGTATTACTGTTTAAGATACGAAATTCTTCAGCTGCTAAAAGTATCTAATGTACTGGATCCCAAGGTCTGGAAATGTGGCTTCTTGGAGACTGTAACTCAGCCCTCCTCCCTAGTGGGCCCCAGAGTGACTTCATTTCCTGAGGGCCTTTTACATAACCTAGGGCTTCCCTTTGATCATCATATTCCATAAGCCTTGGTTGAGGCCTGAGAATCCCTATGTTGAAGGTTTCACAGGTGATTCTGATGAGCAGCCAGTTTTAACACTTCATGTGCCAGTCTTTTCCTGTCTCCCGATCCTCCCACTCTCTCCTCTTTTAGATCAGAGTGTCTGGATCATTCATCTAAACCCATTAACCAGGAGTAAGTTTGCGGCCACTCAAACTGTAGTCTCTTAATACTGTTTTTAACTAAAAAAAGACAAGGAATCATTGAAGAAGAGAAGATTCTAGGCCTGGGACAAATCCTACGCAAGATGAACCTTGCCCATCTTGTGTGGCTATCTTATGTGAAAGCTAGCGGAGATTATGAAATGCAAAGGGACATACTTGAAGGACACGTGGGCTAATGAAGATTCAGTGTCCCAAGATGAGATAATCCAAGATGAAAACAGTATAATCTTAAGACAAAAAAGTTATTGACAACTTAAAAATTCATAATTTTGCTGTAAAAGAAATGCATTAGAAACTCCTGGAAATAACTAGAGCCCTAAAATCTTGCTTAGGAAATTGATAATTAAAAGGAAAACAGTAAGGGTTTATCTAGCTTTTCCTGTAAGAATTCTATTTCAAGGTAACCAAATGGCCCTAGGAGTTGAGGAAAATTTTTCTTTACAGAGAAGTTTCAGACAATAATTGGAGAAGCAATTGCAAAATTAGATATTCACCATTTTGCAAGTCCTTTATTCTGCCAACAGATATGAATAGATGAAACAATTAGATGAAAGTGAATGGGTTGATATAAATGAAGGGAATCTGGCTGATGCCATGTGATCAATCTTAGGATCAGTGGAAGTGGGACAACCAGCTAGTTACACATGATTTATAATTGAATCTGGGGGATGGTTACTCATTATACTACTCTCTGTACTTCTGTGTACTCATTAAAGGAAAAGTTCTTTCCTGTATGTGTGTGTGTGTATGTGTGTAACAAATAGATGTGTGTAAACCATAGACTTTGGGGTTATCTGTTACACTGGATGGAAATCTTTACCAAACAAAAATGTACGAGATATCTCAGCCTCTACAAAGTGGTACAACTCCCTGCCAATAGGAAAACAAGCTCAATGCTGCATCAAAAGGACATCTAGTCGTCTGTTTGGCCTATTTCTAAGTTGTGGCTATTTTTTTACACTCCATTCCCCCCCTCCCCCCTTATAAATAATCAAAAAGGGTTTCGTTTGTTTGTTTCTGCAATGGAGTCTTTCTCTGTTGTCACCCAGGCTGGAGTGCAGTGGTGTGATCTTGGCTTACTGCAACCTCTGCTTCCTGGGCTCAAGCGATTCTCCTGCCTCAGCTTCTGGAGTAGCTGGGGCTACAGGCGTCTGCAACCACGTCCAGCTAATTCTTGTATTTTTAGTAGAGACGGGGTTTTGCCCTGTTGGCTAAGCTGGTCTGAAACTCCTGACTTCAAGGTGATCAGTCCGCCTTGGCCTCCCAAAGTGTTGGGATTACAGGCATGAACCACTGCGCCTACCCCACAAAGGTTTTTGTTTTGTTTTGTTTTAATCACAGAAAAATGCTATTTTCATCCAGATCAAACATGGCCTCATTTTTTACATAGTTCCAATCAGACTGTTAATTAACCAGATAGGCCTGCTTTCCTTTACAAATCTATAGCCATATAATTTTACCCAGATAATTAACTCTGCCTGAAAAATTTTTTTTAAGGAATCTCAGATTTGACTTTTAAAAGCCTTTATTATTTGCTTTTCTTTCTCAAAGCTCGGGAAACAATTCCAAAACATTCTGTCCATCACATTTTGCCTGCACTGTATATATAAATTGGGATGAATTTCTCTCTTCCTGAATTTCTCAGGAACAGGACTCTAATAGCCAGGTAGTAAACTTGATTTGTCCGCTGGGCTTCATCAGCACTGTCTATGTGTCTCGTTAGTTTTCTGGACTAGCATACAGCTGTATCTGATGAAGTGAGATTTATTCTCAAATATAATTATCCACGTGTATTCTTTGTTGCAAAATCGATTTGTTCAATTGTATCCTGGTAAGATGAGAACAAATCCTAATTGAACCTATGTAAATAACTATGTTCTAATGAAAAAGTAAGGCGAATCAGTAAAAGTATTTCTTTCTGCCTTTCTAAGGATGGTAAAAATCAGACACTACTTAGAATTTTTTAAATTTTATATGCAAAAGCAGCTGATGGCTCATGCCTGTAATCCCAGCACTTTGAGAGGCCAAGGCGGGCGGATCACGAGGTCAAGAGATCGAGATCATCCTGGCCAATATGGTGAAACCTCGTCTCTACTAAAAATACAGAAATTAGCCGGGTGTGGTAGTGGCGCACCTGTAGTCCCAGGTACTCGGGAGACTGAGGCAGGAAAATTCCTTGAACCTGGGAGGCAGAGGTCGCAGTGAGCCGAGATCATGCCACTGCACTCCAGCCTGGTGACAGAGCAAACAAAAATTATATGCAAAAGCAATAGTCTATTATATTCAAGGTGATATCGATGGAGAAGAAAGAGATCTTCATATATCCATAAAAATAGATATTAAGTGCAATACTAAAAGCATTCAAAACAAGTAGCCATAATTAAACTCATCCGTTCATTTCTTCTTGTGTAATTAATTGTTATTTTTTGGATCTTGGATTAGGTGCTAGTTTCATGAAGAACATCTATTTCCAGACTGAAATAAGTCCTGGAAATTCTGATTCGTTCCGTGGTCCAGTCTGAAAGTTGTTGAGCTGATGTCAACTCTAACGCCAGTAACCAAGAGTCTATTCTTTGAAGTGTCAGTAGTCCAGAGTACCTGGCACACTCCTTTCTGAGAGGTCTGCAGACAGGAGTATATGCTGAAGATACAACCCCAGGCCTGTGGTTTATTGCACAATTCACAGGCAAACATGAGATGGAGATAGAAACCAGTTTGATACCAATGAAAGGCTAGATCAATTATTACAGTGACTAGCAATATCAGAATGACAAGTGTAAAATTCCCCTTTGTGATACAGTGCATAATTATTTTATAAGAGTTTGATCAATGTTTCTGTGGAGAGTAAGAACATATAATGGACAGCATGGGCTCTGATGATTCTCCTTAGTCTTTCCATTAAGTGTTAAATTAGAAAAAGACTTCTGTGCATAACATTTCATATATACAAACTGAACCCAGGGAAGGCTGAGCGTCCTTCTGATTTGGCAGCTCATTCCATAGCTCTTCTATAGTGGGGAGGCTAATAAGAAATACAAAGCCCTTGAAACAAACCTAAGGCTTTCTAGCTCCTCTCTCCAGGGAGCCTGTGGGAAATATTAAAGCCAGTTTTAAGTATAAACTATATTCTTGAATTTTTATGTTCTATATTTTTAAAGTTTAAATCTGAAATTTAAATAGGGTTCGGGGGAAATTAAAGTAGTTGTCAGAGTAGAGTTGGTCATTTGCCTATAATAAAATCCTAGGTGCCTCAAGACAAATATTTAATTATCGATTTAGTCAAATTGACAAGAAAGTATTGGAAAATGATTGTTGGTAATGTAATATGATTGCAAGGAATCCTGATTCATTCACAAGTGAGGAAACTTTACCTTTCATAATTTTATGTTTTTATTTAACGCTATGCTAGAACCAACACAAAGCAGATATTATTCTGGGGGGTTATAAAATCTCTGCTTCCTGGTCATATCACACAAAAGGGAAAAATAGTATTTTTACTATGCCTTGGTAAGATTTCTAAGATGAATTTATCAATTCAACCAAGAAAAAGACTACTTTTAATTTTGCATTAATGCATTGGAAACATAGGTTTTATGAGATCATTTTCCCCCCTTAATTTATCTCACAAATAAGCCAATCAAAATTAGGTGAATTTTAATACATTTTATCGCTTCTTTTCAGACGTAGGTGTTATAAACAAAAGCAATTAAAATTCACTTCCCTCAAATTTTCCACAACTCGCTGTGTTCTCTCAAGTTTTATCTTTCATGGTATCATTTCATATACGGGTACAAACCAACACTTAGGGCAAAAATATCCTACTCTTTTCGTTCTTGAAAAAGAAAGCTCATCCCATTACTTTGGATAAATAATTGTATTTTTCTGTTACTGTTTCTTCTATTTAACTCTCAACCACCCAATCCAATTATAACTTGTAATCAAAATAAGAACTTTGATTTCACGAAGACACTGGAAAGTCATGACAGAAAAGTGCCTGTCAGACACAAACATTTTAGCAGACTAGCAAAGCTATAAATCTAGATAGTACAATTTTCTAGAGCCACAGGTTCCTAAAGCAGCAAAAATAAAACAACATGACACAAAAGTATAGCCATTCTATAGTATGTATAACTAAAGGACCAAAAATATGTAAGCTAAATATTATGATGTCTGTTCATCATTGCTTTTCTGTTCAGCCTCAATATAAATTATCTAGCTTTCTGAAGATTAATCCACGTTTGCAAGTTATATATAAAGATATAAGAAACTACTACAGAAAAATTTGCCAGAAGTAGACTTCTATGTAGTCAGATACAAATGTATATTTTTCAAAAACCTTTAAAATTATGTGAGTGTAATGCAAGATTATGTGACTGAAAAATAGTTTGAGAAGTACAAGAAGTTCAGATTAAGTACGCTCTTTCTGGGAAACCAAACCCCAACCTGATTAAATGTAAAATAGAAACTTTATCACCTATTTAACACTGAAAAATGAGAAAAAAGTTTTTTCTTTCTTAAACTCACGTTATTAAAACTGTTCCATTGTCCAAAGATTCACCATATGTATGTGATTGGATTTCTGAGCTAGCAGTTTCTATAAGAGGAAATTTTTCCCTAAAAGTCTAGAACACTTGATGTATTCAGAGTTTGCTTTCTTTATTTTCTGTGAATTTTTGTGGTATTCCATTTGTAGATGTCATTATTTATTTTTCTTCAACAACCAAAATCTGTTTTTCCTGGTTCTGGACACCAAAAGTCCAACATCAAAGTGTCGTAGGTTTGCTTTCTTTGTAGGCATCTCTCTTTGGTGTACAGATGGCCGTCTTCTCCCTCATCCTCTCATGGGGTTTCCTCTATGTGCCCACGTGTCTGGTGTGTAAATTTCCTCTTCCCATAAGGACATTAGTCAGACTGCATGAGGGCTCACCCTAAAGACCTCATTACAATTAATCAAATACAGTTGGATTAGGAGGTACTACTGGGGGGTTACAGCTTCAACATAGGAATTTTGACATAATTCAGCCTGCAACAAGCAGGGAAACATTTCACACAACGGAGGCAACAGCTTTTGTGAAATACAGATACGTAGACACAAAGCCATGTAGGGAATTTATAATTTCAGTCCTACACCTTCAGTCATGTGTCAAAAGAAGACAGAATCACAAAAACCTACTAGTCCAGACCTCAAAGAACTGTTTTCCTCCCCAGTGGGCATAAAATTTTTAATTGATCTGAGGTCACCAAGAGACAAGCAAACACAAGTGATTTACACACATTCTCTGTTGTCTCTTATTCAACAGAGAATAAAGCTCTGTCATCCAGGTCCAGAGATCACCAGTCAGACCGTCAAGGCAATTCCCAATCACTGTGGCCACCAACGGGGAATAGATTATTGTGAGTCTGTGCTCTAAGCAAAACCAAACCCACAAATTCAGAAAAGAGAAAGGGGAAAAAGTGGAGAACCCCGGTTGCAGATTTCAAGATCTCTCTGACTTCAGGAACTATCTTGTGGGATATTAGTCCATGAGGCGTACTTCCTGGAAATGAAGGTTTTTTGGTCCATTTGAGCATGAAATCTAAAACCATGGAAGTATCGTTTTCAATAAGGTAAAATAGCTGTTTTGCAGATATAGAATGTATAAATGTCAAAAATTTTCTTCAACCTATTACTTAATGTGGGAAGCAGGAAGCTGTATAAATTCGTTCAAAAGGCTTTAGAGAAATTAATGTCTTGATTATAGACAGATAAATAGATGAATGCAATTTAATAAAGTGATGTTAGCTTAAGATTGCTAGACTAGGTAGAAATCTTGTCCAGTGTTTACAGGGCAATAACCCATAATATTTGGGGTTGTCTGCTCCACTGGACAGAAATTCTTTTTATTTCTACTGGAAAAAAAGTGAACCACTGCTCGTACAGAGTTGTAAAATAGCCCATGTAATAAATCTACATCGCATCAAAAGAGTACCAGTAATCTCTTTGGTTTAATTCTAAGTTTCAAATATTTTTTTATTATTATTAAGGGAATGAACCTAAATAGTCCTATTTAATATGTCAACTGTTTTTGGTAAATATATTTTGCTCCCTGCAACCATTACATCACCAGAGAAATGCAATATTTTACTCTCAAGAAAATAGTATTTCCCTTTCACCTAAAAGTTTGTGAAACATTTATTCTTATGTTATCTCACTTTATTAGGGTCATAATTATCATTCCTTCTTTTATGGAGAACTGAGGGTAAAGATGAAATTTATTGGCCAAACTGTCATAGCTAAAAGATATTGAGGCTGAGATTGGAACCACTCTCTTTTGATTCAAAATTCCATTTTCTTTGAATTAGATCAAAGTGTTCATGTGGACTTGCTTAAATTCATTAGAGTCATCACGATTTGGAGGAATCAACATTAATTCCATGTACCCTGATGCAAAAATCAGCCACTTCACCCCAAACTCTTTTTTCTTTTGTAAAATATTTGAGTAATAGTTTCCCAAATAAAGAGATGTCTACTTTCCATGGCCTATTTATTTGGCATGAATGCATACACCTGTTGACAAGACATACATAACTGACAGAAAGAATAATTTTGACAGTGTTCAGAGCGGCTCAATGAGAAACTTTATATAATAATTTGAATTTTTTCAAGAAGTTCTGTAATCCTTTTATATTTTTTAAACACAATTTTGTGAACTTGGGTTTCCAAACTATCTTAGACCCATTTCTAAAACTTTTTTTTCCCTGTCAAATTAGTTCCAGGTCAGGAATGAGCATATTGTGTGTCTCCATCGCTGTACTTTAATACGGAATAAGATTGAATGTGCCCCGCCCTAGACCTCAACCTGGCTTCTTACTCATCTCCTCCCTGGGAATTGCATCAAAATGCAATCAGTGATCCCTTCAAAAGGGCCTCCTGAATTTAAAGTACACTCATATTGTAGAATATTAATATTTGTAAGCACTTAACTACTGAACCAGACAAAACAGAATGATAAATCTAGCAATATCGTTACTGTTGTTTACATTCTGCTTCTTAGGTTGCATTAAAAGATTGGAGGCCAAATGTATACCAAGCCAGTGTTTCTACAGAGCAACTATTTTTCCTCAGTGTTTCTATGGTTTACAATAATTGGTCCAAAGGGAGCTATCTGGTTTTAATGTGTTTTTACTCAGCTGTTTGACAGTTGTTGCCCGTAACTGCAAATTATTGATAGATTGATGGCACCATATATTCATGAATTACATTCACAGTCCTTCATGATTGGAAGGAATCAATAATTCTTGAAAAGATGGAAACAAAACATTTCTCTAAGGAATAATATCTAATTTGCATTGAATAATTAGCTCATCATCTTTCTTTTCCCAGAAACTCACTGAGATATGGGATTTGAGGCTAGTCAAAAATCTCTGTACCTTCCTTATAGACACAATGAGGTTACACTAAGAGATGCATATTAATTTTTGCATTCTTTGTAGATCTTCGGCAAACTTATCTTTGAAAGTCTTTGAAGATGGTAGCTAATTTAAACAAAGTGGGTTCTGTGTACTAGAAACCTCTATTAAACACGCGTTAAATGTACCTGTTCTACTGATATTTCACACTGATGGATAAAATTTCAATGACTTTTTTTTTTCCCAAATGGTAGACGTGAGTCATTTTTGTCCAGATGTAACTCAAAGTTGTTTCACAGCCAGATGCTGATGGCATTCGTTGCCATGAGTAGTTCCTTTTAATTTAGCAGATAATTGTGAAAACATTATCAAAATATTTTTGCATGAGTTAATAGTTGATTGTTGTTCAAGAGGCATTTACATCTAGGAGGCAACTCTTTGTGTCTGTATTCCCGGTGTTAAAACCAAGTTTTAATGCCTTTATACTTGAAGCATTTTTGTGTGTGTGATGTTAAGATTGGAACAATATTCCCCTTTTTATCTTTTGTTAACTAGGAGAGCAAGCTGAAGAGCTGTCATTGATAAGTCCTTGAATGTACTTTGATGGCTTCTTATTAACCCTTGGAGTCTGTGACTGCTCTACAACTTCTTCTTCTAAATGCAAAAATTTATATCCCCTCATGACCTTAAAGCAACAGCAGAATGTGATTTTGTAAGACATTAGCATAATGGAACCTTTTCAATAAAATGATAAATTGAGCCCATCTCAAGAAAACAGAACACACACGGGTAATTTATTGCGGTCATTGCCACGTGGAGGACCCCATTCATATCATGCTTTTAGCTCTGATGAGAACAGTGCTGTTCTTCCGATCCTACAAGTCTGCAAGATTGGCTGAGAAATGTTTTTTTTCCTAATGGAACCAGCAGCACTTTGGGGACTAGGCATCATTATATGACATAATTATCTCACAAGCATGTCTAATTATTCTATTGTTTTCAAGGCTCGTTCATGTAAATGTAAGTGTTGGATGTAATTCCAGAAGGTACAGACCCCTTTGTCCTTAACCATGAAGATGCAGTTTTCTACAGTAATAAGGTTGATTTCCATTTTGCGACAGAAGGCAAAAATGCAGTCCTTCTTTAATCTGTTGGTAGCGAAGAGGAGCTGCCTTTCCGTAGGTGTAAAGCGTACAACAGGTGAAGGTAGACGTGAGTCATTTTTGTCCAGATGTAACTCAAAGTTGTTTCACAGCCAGATGCTGATGGCATTCGTTGCCGTGAGTAGTTCCTTTTAATTTAGCAGATAATTGTGAAAATGTTACCAAAATATGTTTGCATGAGTTAATAGTTGACTGTTGTTCGAGAGGCATTTACATCTAGGAGGCAACTCTTTGTGTCTATGTTGCCACTAAGTGGTTTGTGTACTTAGGTACATTTTACTTGGGAAGGGTCCACTTAGAAAATGAAGGAACAAGTTACCTCAATAGCACATGTTGCTCTGACTGCTAAGAGGTTCACGTCAGGCACTTTGCTTTCTGTATGAACTGAGCAACTTTCTCAGCTTCTGGCCTGCATTTTCTCCTATTGGAAAAAGGTGACCAACCTTAACACTGTGGAAAACTGCATTTTCCTGGTAAGGACAAAGGGACCCGCACCTCCTGGATTCTATACTTAGAATGAGGAATCACACATCCAACGGTGAAATGAGGTCGCCCAGTGTGTGCATGAGTCTTTGTGTCCATATTTTGCTCTGAGTACCAGGAGCGTCAAACTCAATGTAAAACTTGGTGGTAATTTGTAGGTTGTAAAAAATGTTACTTTTTCTTCTCTCTTTATGGAATTTCTTATTTTAAAAGTGTCTTTTGTGGCTCCTTAATATGGGAGTTCATTTTAGAATTATCCATGGAATATGTTATAATTGAATAAATAAAGTAGTTTGAAATACAGACTGATAAAGTATGCAGTCTATATAATTGTCGAGGGTGGAGGGAAGCCAGGAAATAGAGCTTCTTTTAAATTCCTTCTAGAAAGAATTCTGCTTTACTAGAACTAGATAAAGTGACTTCATCAAAGTTGAAGGAAACCTGACATATCTGTGTTAGATAATTTGCTGATATAATTGAGAAAACACTGAATTTCATGATAATTGCTACATATAGAATTCAACAGCCTGTATATGTATGTTGGATATCATCAGACACAACATATTTCTATTAAAATGTAAACATTTTTGCGATGAAGCATTTAAAGTTTAAAATAAAGAAACTTACAGTAGCTTATACTCTTGAATAAAGTAGCTTTCATTTAGGATAGGGAAATACTTTCCCCACCAAACCATACCTATCAATATAAGTAGGGATAAGACCTAGATATTATAATTTGTCTTAAAACACTTTAACTGCTTCTCACTTCTCTATCACAACCTCTCTAATTCATTTATCTCCATAAAATGATCTTATCTCTGCTTGAACTCGTTATACTTCTTATTCAGTTGCTTTGTGTAGTAGTTTATTATGTCAGTTCTGTGTCTTTTTTAATAAAGTTATGAATATCTGGATGCATTTCTCAAATACTGTTTGCATTAGCAGTTATATATTCTTAAAATTTCATGCTATTTACTTATAATAAAATTCTTAGACAATTCTAAATAATGTAGAAAACCTCTTAAGGAAATCAAATTCCAGTTGTCTTTTCCTACGTAATGGACTAAAATAATAATGATGATGATAACAATAATGGTAAAGGCATCATAAAAGACATTTGACAGAATTGCAGTGGAAGAGGAAAATGGGTCAGAATAACTTGTTAAGTTTTAATCAACTTTAACTTACAGTTTCTAATTTACATTTCTAACATTGAAAGGAAATTTAAGAAGTCAACTCCAAATCTTCTTGAGCATAAGATGGCTAAAGTGCCTTGAGAGATGGAGGCAGAGCAGTTCTCTAATCTTCACCACAGTGATTTTTTCACCTTCTTCAAAACATCATTCTAGATGTCTTATGCTTCCCCTTTTTATTAGTGTATATGAGTGAAAATTCTCATCATATATGAAAAGAGGACTCCAAATGTGTTGAACTGAATGGTACTTCGGTAGGTAACTCTACTCTTGAGTATTGATTTATTTCTCTCTCTTTTCTCAATTTTAATGGGCTCACCCTAATGCCTTAGCATTTACTCTTCACTGGGATTTGGATGCAATTACACAGCTACAGGTTGACTTCCATGGTCTTGATTCCCTTGCTGAGAATAAGGAGGTAAATGATCAGTAAGATTTTTCAATGCACAGGACAACTTTGCATAGTGTTGTTGTTACTTCCTACAATTAATATTTCTATATTTATTAAATACGCTTCTCCCACAGGCTTTATTTGCTAGCCTAATTTTTAAAAATAGTAATATGTTAATAGCTTCTAATCAGTAGGTAGCCATGAGACACATAGCAATTTTTCTTTAATATCTCTAAATGTTTCCCAAATGATGAAAATCCTCTTAAAAGTAAAAATATTACTGCCAGTCCACACATAGGGTGTGTGTGGGAAGGAAAGAAAGAGACTGAGAAATTTTGGAGCGTCTGTTCTGTGACAGCTTTTATACTGCAAGATGTCATTTGCATAGTCTTCAGAAACACTTATTGAATGATAGAATAATATACTTTCAATGATTTTATTTAAAAAGAAAATGTTAATTGTTTTTCTCTGGCTCCTCATTTGCTCAGAGCTGCTGGGGAGCTTCCCCCTGACTCCTCGGAACAGACCTCAATGGCTTGGTTGGCAAAGTGTCATTCAAACCTGAGCATAAAACCTGCCGGTTGGGATTATTTACACTAGTCAACAAATACAAATTTTTAAAATGTCTTAACCTTCATAAAGATATACTATGATGTGACCTTGGACCTGGCCATAGATCTCATGAGGACACTGCAGGGATATAGTGCTCATGCTATGACATTAGGAAGATAACTTCTGAACACAGACTGAAGCCAACATCTGGGAGGCCTGGGTTATTGTTTTATTTTTGTTTTGGCTTTATTGTTTTAAGACAGCTAAGTTGTGTAGAGTAGTGATTGGACCAAAATATTAAAAATATAAAAATAGTCAAGTCCACTGGAGGCCATGAGAATGCCCGTTTCAGTTGGTGGTCTTGGTGGTCTTCTACTCATGTCCTTCTCCCTGATGAGCTTTGCACTGTCATGCCTGGGAATGGGCTGCAAGCAGAATTCCCAAGTGGCTTTTGCTCTATGCTGAACATAGTCTTGAAACTTCTCACCCATTTGTCCTGGGTTCTTTCCTTTTCATGAGTTCTCCTGACACGCTGTTGGGACACTCCTCAACTCCCATGAAGCCGAGATGCCATGAGTGGAAGTGGGTTGGATCACAGCTCTGTGCTGCGTTGGATGGCTGACTCTGAGCTTGCTACTTAACCATTCTGGGCCTCTATTTAATCATCTATAAAATGGAAAAGATGAAAGCTTTACCTCATAAAATAATATGTCTTTTAGGGATTTATGTTTAAATATCTTGCATCACAAAATAGTTAAAGAGGTTTGTAGGAATCTATAAAATGTAACAAAACAGAAGCAAATGAGAGTCAGGAAAAATATAGATAAAATAGAAAATAAAATGTGGGGAGATGAGTCTGCCCACCTGCAAGCTGTGTTCCTGCTCGGTGAGAAAGGCTTGTGGACAAATGTGGTTCTAGTTTTCCAGGAGATGAGCTTGCCATAGAGACGTAGTACTACATAACATCAAATCCATAGTGTACTTAGTATAATAATTGTCTTCAGTGATTTATCTAAAATATTACATTTAAGCATTTCCCTCCTTCTCTGAAGTGTACATTCAGAGAAGTATGCTAGAGTTTTCTCCGGTCACTTGTTGGATACTTGTGCATTTCATTTTGTGCATCATTAAGGAAATGTCAGTGATCATGGTAGTCTCAAATATCACAGTGAGTAACCCCTTCTGTCACTGGTGCACAGCCACTACCAGAGGAGACCCCTGTTGGGCACTGCACATGTGGCCAGTGCCTCAGCATCATCCTTTGCTTCCTGTTCCACGTGCCTTGTTTCCCACACAGCCGTGCCCGGCACATTATACCTCCAGGTGACTCTGAGCAATGTCTGGGGAGTGGATATTTCAGAGTCTACTCTGAGTCTTTTTTCTGTTTCTCTAAACAACCAGAAAAACAACAGAATATTCTGGGTCACAACCAATGCAGCAGAGTGAACGGAAGGATGGACTTTGGGGTCAGTCAGGTGGTGGCTCCTGGCCCAGTCATCTGGCCTCATAGAAAGCCACTTAACTCCCAGGGTCTTGGCTCCTTTTCCATAAACAAGGAATACTGACATCTTTCTTAGGTTTTTATTTTAAGAATTATGTGTATAAGATGCTTTGTCTAGGCTTGATCAGAATTAGGGCTTATGTCTTCATTACAAGCTATTAACATATTTATGTATCGTCATGTGTCACTTAATGACAACATACTTCTGAAAAACACATGGTTAGACAATCTTCTTGTTGTGCAAACAACATAGAGTGTACTTACACAAGCCTAGATGGTATAGTCTACTGCACACCTGGGTTGTACAGTGTAGCCTGTGGCTCCCAGACTCCAAACCCGGACAGCGTGTTTCTGTACTGAATACTGTAGGCAACTGTAACACAATGGCGAGTATTTTTGTATCTAAACGTTACAACGTCGGGGTAAAAATGCAAAATACCACCATAGACACATGCCAGAATAGATGCAAATTTTGTTGCGCTGCACATGACTGTATGTTATAGATTGAAAATACCAAACACATATACAAGCCATAATTATTAACCCCTTCCTTTTGCTGATGAGGATGTCGAGAGGAGTGCAACTACAACTCAGGTTTCCCATGTCCTCTTCATGGCTCCTCTATAACCTACCATATGCTCTCTACCTGGATAATGTAATATGTGGGTTCTTGCATCTATGTACAGGGACAAAGGAGATCCTCTGGGCCCTGGGCTGGGACTGCCCATTTTCTTTCCCACCAGATAGCCAGTATGCATCTGGGAGAGATAATGAAATGCACCCTCCTCCCTCACTTTTTTTTAAACCAAATATCTGATGTTAAGATATCAGATACGTGTTTATGACAGTTCATGTTCACGGTGAAACAAAGCACCCTAAACCCATTGCCTTTTTAAAATCCTTTCAGTAACCGCTTGCTTGTTGCTAAAAATGTTCTTCCTTAAAACTGGGATGCCATAAACAAGTTTCCCTTCTCCACCTTCTTTTTGTGATTGACAGGCAGGACCCAAGAAGTATTTTCAACAAACTTATTTCTAGTCATTTGGCTGCCTTTATTGTTGATAGATAGGGCACTTCTCCTTCCTAACAAAGTGGTTCAGAAGAGCATTGATGCATTGCAAACATTTAACAGACCACTGGAGATAATGTGAACAAAGAAACTTTCAATAATATAAAGAAGAAAAGCAAGAAATCATTATGTAAATTGTTTCACTTTGTGGTTAAGTGGTGGTGGTGCTGCTGTTTTGTTGTTGTTTTTATTCGCTTCACTGACTCTTTTTATGTACTAGGTCTTGCCCTATTGTTTGCATAAATTTCTTTCATGATTTAAAATTCTTTTTGTTTTCTAATAATCACATTTTTTTTTTCCATGCTGAATGTACCTTTCCAAGTCATAAAGGGGAGGTCACAAGAGACTAAGGAACAACCACCAAAACTATTCTAACCTCTTAAAAAGCATTTCTCATTAAAAAACCTGTCAAATAAAAAACAAATCTCAATTTAGTAAGAGTAGACATTATTAGAAAGGATCATTGCAGGGGCTTAGGGATGGGCCATTGGAATAGTGGAAGGAGGGTGGGTGAAATAGAAGAATGCTCTGACCATAAGATCTGAAGGCATCTCAAGGGTCAGGCACAAGGGTCTTTCTTTCCTTCTTTCTCTTTCCTTCCTTCCTTCCTTCCTTCCTTCCTTCCTTCCTTCCTTCCTTCCTTCCTTCCTTCCTTCCTTTCTCTCTCTCTCTCTCTTTCTCTTTCTTTCTCTTTCTCTCTCTCTATCTCCCTCCCTCCCTCCTCTCTCTCTCTTTCTTCCTTTTTTTTGAAACGAAGTTTCTCTCTTGTCAACCAGGCTGGTGTGCAATGGTGCGATCTCAACTCACTGCAACCTCCACCTCCCGGGTTCAAGTGATGCTCCTGCCTCAGCCTCCTGAGTAGCTGGGATTACAGGCATGTGCCACCATGCCCAGCTAGCCCAGCTAGGTTTTTTTTTTTTTTTTTTTTTTTTGTATTTTTAGTAGAGATGGAGTTTCACCATGTTGGCCAGGCTGGTTTCAAACTCCTGACCTCAAGTGACCAGCCCATCTCGACCTCCCAAAGTGCTAGGATTGTAGGCGTGAGCCATCGCTCCCAGCTTTGGCTTTCTTTTATCCGGGGGAATAAACAAGCTAGTAAGAACTAGTGTGGAGGAGTGGGATGCAAGGGAGACTTATGGGATAGTAAATGAGAGAGGGTTTTACCCTAAGGCTAGCTTCTTCTCAGGAGAGGCTCTCTGTTGGCTGGGGTTGAGGTCAGGATCCTGAGGACAGAGAGAACCTTCACCAAATTTAACCAACAAGCATTTCTAATTCATCAGTAGGAACAAGCAATCCAGCTAATCATTGTTGAGGCAACGCATGGGCATTGGAAG
Organism: Macaca thibetana thibetana; assembly: GCF_024542745.1. Classification (NCBI taxonomy): domain Eukaryota; kingdom Metazoa; phylum Chordata; class Mammalia; order Primates; family Cercopithecidae; genus Macaca; species Macaca thibetana. Next base: position 160,329,804 of record NC_065581.1, on the reverse strand, counting down.
TCTGGCCTTGTCCTGTGTAGTCAAGGGGTACAGGTGATATTAATGTCCCTTCCAGTTCCAAGTGCAGTTTAGTGCTTTGGGAATATTATTCAGAGATTCTCTTATAGCAGTTACATTTTCACCAGTGTTAGGTGACGCGTCTAATTCATGTGGGGAAAGGGGATCGTTGGCAGTAAGCTATTTTTGATCACACTGAAGGGTGAGGAGTATTTCCTTCTTCCTTTTTTTTTTTTTTTTTTTTTTTTTTTTTTGAGACAGAGTCTGGCTCTGTCACCCAGGCTGGAGTGCAATGGTGCAATCTCGGCTCACCTCAACTCTCGGCTCACCTCAACCTCCACCTCTTGGCTTCAAGCAATTATCCTGCCTCAGCCTTCCAAGTTGCTGGGATTACAGGCACTTGCTACCATGTCCAGCTAGTTTTTGAGTTTTTTTAGTAGAGACAGGGTTTCGCCATTTGGCCAGGCTGGTCTCGAACTCCTGACTTCGTGATCTGCCCGCCTTGGCCTGCCAAAGTGCTGGGATTACAGGCATAAGCCACCGCGCCTGACCATAAGGAGTATTTCTTTAATTTTCATTGTTTTGTAGGAGCTCAGACCTCAAGCAAAATTCAATGTTGACAATATGCATTCTTTATATGTAATGTTCATAGATAGCTATAATATCATTTGTCCATAATATCAGAATGATGGGGTCATGTCTTAAGACTCATTTATGATAGTGCTACAAGCCACATAGATATTCAAACAGTATTAAACATTGCCTCCAGATAAGAATATTACTTGGCTAAAAAACAATAAGGCAATGTAATTATTACACAACTGGAAATACATTCAGATTCCCAATTTACCTCTCACAGTAGAACTTTTAAAAGCAATCTGGACGGTAGGATTTAGTGGTAAATTTTGGTTCTTCATATTTTGAATTTCAAAAAAATCTCACGTATTAAAGGACAAATATCCTTTAAGCCTCTCATTCAGCTAGTTTCCTGTGTATAAGAAAAATAACATAGTAATCCTTTTATACCATTTTTTTCATAAAGTTATATTTTATTCACCTAACACTGGTAAAAATGTAACTGCTGTAAGAGAATCTCTGAATAATATTCCCAAAGCACTAAACTGCACTTGGAACTGGAAGGGACATTAATATCACTTACACACCCCCCGCCAGTTGTTTTTCCAGATGAAAAAACTGGAGGCACATTGTGCTGATGTGCTGAAGTTCACATAGCCTGTTTGTCATGCTGTCATTTCTCCCACAGGACAGCTCTTCAAATGATAACACAGACGGTGTCTGTCATCACAGTCTGCCCTCTATTCTTGGTTCTGCATCTGCAGATTCAACCAATCCATAAAAAATATTTGCTGGAAAAGCAGTAAAATAAACAATAAATATAAAACATAATGCAAATTTAAAATAAATATGAACAAGTATTAACACAGCTCTTACCTTTTAGTAGGTATTAAAGTCATCTAGAGATGATTTAAAGTATACAGTAGGATGTGTATAGGTTATATGCAAATACTCTGTCATTTTATATCAAGGACTTGAGTGTCTGCAGACTGTCGTATCCATGGGCATCCTGGAACCAACCCTCCTCAGATCCTCAGGGACGACTCTGTATTATGTTATGTAACTAAATTAAAACATATGACTTGTGCCATTTCTTCCTTGGTAAATCTTTTCAGTGAACCCACTGAATCAAATCTTTCAGCATATAAAATGAACTGAAATAAAATTCAAAATCCTAAATCCAGCCCATGAGGCTCACTAGGACCTGGCTGCCACTTTTCCTCAGTTCTCTTCTCCCACCCCTGCCCCAACTCACTGTGTCCCAGCCTCGATATGATACCAGGGGCATTCTCCCTCTGAGTCCAAAACATTCTTAGCTGCAAATTCTCATGTACCTGTTCTCACTTTCCCGTTATATCCTGACAACACATTCTCTGCTTTTTCCCCCCATCCTATGTTAGGTTCAGTACTGTGATCCTGAGCTGCATCTTTTTCTTGTCCTCGTAGAACGTGTCACGATCACATATTTGTTTTTTGTCAGCGACTCTTCAGTATATGTCTTAGTCCATTTTCTGCTGCTATAGTAGAATACCACAGTCTGGATAATCTATTAATAAAATAAGTTTATTGGGCTCATGCTTCTGGATGCTGGAAAGTCCAAGAGCATGCCGCCGGCATCTGGTGAGGGCCTTTTGGCTGCATCACGTGGTGAGAGGACAAGAGCACACATGTTCGTTTGGATTTCCTTCTTTTCCTATGAAGCCATCAGTCCTATCAGGGTGACCCCACCCCGATGACCTCATCTAATCCTAGTTACCTCCCAAACGCCCCACTTAAAATCAATATGTGAACTTGGGGATGATGTTTCTAACCACATGAAATCTGGGGGACATATCCAATATTTTTTGAATGTTTAAATGAATGAGTGTATTCAATGTAATGGCTTCCCCAAAAGTGGAAAATTTTTTTGTTAATTATTTTTTAATTGACCATCTTTGTCTATAAAATGAGGAGGAGGTTTTTTCTCCTCAGATATTAGAGTCATTTTAATGGCTTCACATTATTTCACTTTCCATTAACATAATTGAGACCATTAGTTTTTATCCAGGTTTTTGCATTGCTAACATCAGTGAACATCTTGTACCTGCGTATTTGTATACCATTTCCTTAGCATAAATTCCTTCAATGTGAATTATGAAATATGCATTATCTTGGTGTATTTTCAGTCAGTACATTACTTAATGAATTATATAAAAATACTTGCATATGCTTTGCTTTAAAAATAAGTCTATATTTTTTCTAGGATTCACATCCAAATAATAGCCAATATTAATGAACAACCTTTACATGTAGATATTGGAGATGTTTTAAAAACCTCTTGGAGAGTTAATATTGAAATAACAAGATGTACCTCTTTTTATAGTATTTATATGACTTTTTGTACATAAGGGTGACTATAGGACTCTATCAGTGGTTTTCTTTTAGAAGTCTCCATGTGGTATTATTTTATTGTAAGGAAATACAGTTGTTCATTAGTGCTCATGGTGATATTTATGTAAAACAAATAAGCACACTTTTATGCTGGTGTGTATTTTCTCTTTTACTCAATTATTTACCATGACTTCTTTTTACCCAAACGTAAGTTGTAAATATTGATCTCTGTTAATGAGCTGCATCAGAAATTCTCCAATCTGTATTAATTAATATCCTCTAAAACCTGTACTTTACACCCCACACTTTGTGCAGATACTGGCATTAAACAGTCCTGTAACATACAAATGCATAGGAGGTCTTCTCGGGATTTTTTTTCTTACTTGATTAAGGCAGCCCCTGATCACTGACAAACTTGTCAAAGCCCCTGCGATCTAAAGACCTTGAATAAAGTCACAGCAGAGAGAGAGAGAGAAAAAAATCACACAAAGCCTTTTGCTAATATTAAAATGTTTGATGTGACTGGCTTAATCTCAACTTTGAGGCAAATCGATGATTTCATACCAAGCGACTGCTCCATTACATGCCTATGCTCAGAAAAGTGAAAGGAAAAACAATTAATCCACCACTTCTGAGGAAAAAGGTCCATTTTCCCTGACATTGGACTGGCCATTCAATAAACTGAGCTGTATTTAGTGAAGAAGATGGGGATGGACCCCCAGGAGTTGGGGCGTGAGGAAGAAACGCCGCCTTTCTCCTGGTCATCATCCCTTTACACCTGCAAAGGAAAGGAAGGCAGATCTCGCAGAAGAAGGGGACAGTAGCCAGGCATGGGGAGGGAGCTGCACAGGTCCTGAGCATACAGCCTTCAACAGGCACTGCAGGTCAGCAACAGTGCTGTGAGATAGGCTCAGAAAATAGGAGTCAGGCGATGCAGAAATTGTGAGGCCAACCAAATCCCTGTATCCTACTCACCCCTCGTTTCGCATCGTCCTGAGATAAAGCCTCTCTCCCTTTTCTGGGAAAGTGATAGTTTATTCTGACACTGTGTTAGAAATTGGCTTTCCAAGGGCTGTGAAATTAACCTACCTGAGAGGTTAAGGGGTATGGAAGTGGTCACGGTGACAGACCCCCATCTCTAGGTGACAGGTGATGACACTATAATACCATGGACAGCCTCAACCCAGCCAGGCCCTTAGTAGTGAGGTGGGGCCAGAGAAATTACACTGCAGTACATTTCCTTAGTTTTCCTTCTGTCTTCTCTGGGAGAGATTGCCTTGTTTAATTCATATTTATTTTTCTCTCTCTCTGGGATGTAGTTAATCATTTGGGACAGTGGATCAGGTGGCAAAATTAGGCTTTCTGATTTGTGAATGAATAGGTAACTCCGTAATTTCACAATATCAAAACCTCAGCATATTCAGTATTAACCTATTGAATGGGATTACCACACAAGTATAATTTTCCTAGGACCATGCTATGTGTATGACTGTTATTTTCCTAAATGATCAAATTGTGATATTCCACTGTTCTAGATATAGATCCAGCAGGCAGCTGATATTGTCTGCTCTGTCTTTCCAGGATTCCCTCTCACGCCTTATCACTGCTGCAGTTCTGAGTATAAATAAAATGCACTTCCTCATCTGAAAAGATTTGGGGGAGTTAGGGAACACCACTGCTAATTTTTTTCTCACTAATTTCTTACCCATTTAAAAAGTATGCTAATCTATTTAGGCATAACTGTACTTTACAGTCTCTGAAATCAGTTTGTAATTACAAACACTTTTTTTTATTTTTTATTTTTATTTATTTATTTTTATTATACTTTATGTTCTAGGGTACGTGTGCACAATGTGCAGGTTTGTTACATATGTATACATGTGCCATGTTGGTGTGCTGCACCCATTAACTTGTCATTTACATTAGGTATATCTCCTAATGCTATCCCTCTCCTCTCCCCCCTCCCCACAACAGGCCCTGGTGTATGATGTTCCCCTTGCTGTGTCCAAGTGATCTCATTGTGCAATTCCCACCTATACAAACACTCTTTATGTTTTCGCTTTCAGAAAGTAAATTTTCTTCATAAACAATGAGAAATGTTAGTATTTCAGTTTGCATGGAGGGTGATCAGGAGGGTTGGATTCTGTATTAGGGAGGATCTCTCAGCTCTCTGAAATATTTTCTTTGGAAACTAACTGGGTTTACAGGAGAGAGAGAAGGAGAGAGAGAAAGGAAAAGGAGAGAGAGAGGGAGGCATATTTATCTGAGGTTTCCAGTGAGGAGTGAATTTCCTCTTACTTTCTGAGAAGGCTGATACGCTATCTATGGAATGACTTCACCACCTCCAGCATTTGTAGTACAGGAACTGTCAGTCCAATGAATTTACATCACAATGGGGAGACAGGTGCCTGAACCCACTATTTTGCTTTCAAATATTCTTTATGAGATAGAAAGAAGATCAGAAAACTACAATCGAGATTTTAAGTTATTTTTCAGGTGGGCATGCATAGAGTTTTTATAAAGTACTGCTTCAAAGAGCCATGGATACCTTCTATTCACTGTGAATTGGTTTGCCTGGTGCAGGATAGGAGCAGTGAATTAACAGAGTTTCTTGTAGAATGCAATTCACTGGCATGACAGCAAAGCAAGAATGAGATTCTCTCCAGGCTGTTATTAGATTTCTGTGACCCTCCTCTATTGTTCACAGTTGTGTAGATTCCTATCTTCAAGTTATGTATGCTGTTCTGTATTAGAACATGAAATTGAAGTCAGTAGATCAGTCCTAGGGGACACGTTGTTCTAACAGTCTCTGGGGAGCATTTGTAAAATTGTGATCAGAGCAATCACTAAATATAAGTGGAGCAAGTCAGGAAGTTGGTTATCAGCTGAGTGCCTTCCTCTTGGCTCTTCCCCTGGCTCCTCCCAGACTTCAAGCCTAGCTCGCCTCTTGCAGGAGTATTTCAAAGAGGGTGTGCTTCTTCCCACTTGCTTCTAGCTAAGGAGCTGGCTTGGTATACAGCAAATGGAGCCAGCTACATCCTGCTCTGTGAACCATCGCTGTTGCCATACTTCTTGGTTCATGCCAACAGACAGACATTCTTACAGTTCATTTGAGTATTCATTGGCTCCATATAGGCCAATAATATAATAATTGCTTCAGTAAGATATGCACATGCATGTATACATATGTAATGACTACTTGATTTTGACGTACAACCTTGCTATTCAAAGTTCTGTTTATTTGCACTTCAGTTTACCTTTACAATAATAGAATATAAGAATTGTCTGGCACCCAGGCTGTGAAAAGGGATGCACACTCAATTATGTTTCCTTCAAAAAAGGAATGTTTATGGAGTGCGGGCTCTGTGGCAGAATGGTTCTAAGTACTCACATGTAATAGTGAAAACAACAGGCAGGATTCCCAGCCACGTGGAGCTGACCTCATAGTGGGAAAGATGGCCAGTAAGCAAGTAACTAGATTAATTTGTTATATAATTTGAGTTAGTTATGAGTGCCATACAGAAATGTCAAACGGATCGAAAGGATACAGATATTGGTCATTTGTACAAAAGCAGACTATTTCTGAAAGGCCTCTCTAAGTGGAGTCCTGGATAGATTGAGGGAACTATCTGTGCCATGTTGACAGGAACGGTGGAAAGGAAGAGGGAATGGCTAGTGCCAAGGCTGAGGGCAGGTGCTGAGTTTGGTGTGTGTAGGTGTAGAGTGGCTGGATCTGGGAATGAACTGGTGATCTGGGAGAGAGGCGGGGCAGACGTGTGTAACGAATGTGCATAGGTAGCCATCAGTGGGTGCTAAGCAAAGGAATAGTGGGCTCTAATTCATGTTTCTAAAAGAACACCCCAGCCTCTGTTGGAGAAATGGCTCAGAAAGGCTGAAATGGATGCAGTGGAAGCAGTTCAGAGGTTCCAGGTAAGAGCAGGTGCTTGCGTGGGTGACGCTTGTGTCATTCTGAAGGTGGCGAGAGGTGGTCTCATTCTGGAGTGATCTTGAAGATAAAACCTACAGTATCTGTTGATGGATTAGAGGCTGAATATCATGGAAATAGAGAAACTAAGGATGAATCATAGTTATTTGAACACCTGGGTGACTGGGGGTGTTTTTGTTGGGATGGGGTAGACTAGGCAGAAGCAGGTTTTGTTGAGGAACAATCGGGGGTTCTAATTTGGACATACTAATTTACAGATGGCAAGGCAGATGAGTCATGGAGACAATTTGCTGTACAAATCTGCAGCTCAAAGCTGGAAACATAAATTTAGCAAAAAGCAAAGGGTAGATACCTAAGCCACAGGACTGAGAAGATCACTTGAGCAGCGAGTATGGATAGAAAACAGAAGTGGTCCCATAGACTGGACTATGGTACCTTCCATCATTTAGAGGCGTACAAAGGATCTAGTATACAACACCGCAAAGCAGCGGCTACTGGTGGTACATGCGGAAGCTTGTGGTCAGGCTAATGTTACTGTGGGATCTATTCTTAGTGATGGTACTTGAGTCCAAATATCTGGAAGGATTTTGAAAAATCAGGACAGTGTAAGATTGGAGTTCTATTTCAAGACACCTGGAAATAATGTTTGTAAACCGATATGTAAAGTACAATATTGGATTCTGCTAGGCGTAAGGTAGAGCCAATTTTCATGTTTTCGCCTCATTAAAGAGAAGATTTTTAATAAGCTTTGAATAGCTCTTTGAAGATATTTATAACTTCAATCAGGTCACATATTTATCAGACATTAGTTTCCAGCCATTTAGCGATCTTTCTGCAAAGTGAGATGAGAGATCAATGGACTAAGAACTTTTTTCCCTAAATTTCTTGTTTTTCATTTTAATGAATTGTAACTTTGTGTTTCAAATTTTAAATGAGCATTCACATTTATATTGGAAAGGATTAGTTCTGACAAATACCAATATTTGTCATTTTTGAAGGGGAGAAGAGTCTCTAGTCCCTGTCTGTACATGTGGTTGACCAGCTGTAACATCGGGGACCCACTTATGCTTTGCATCTCAAATGTAATGCTCCTGATTTCTATTTTGCACAGAATATACTCTAAGAAGCCAATTCCACAGGCCTTATGATGAATTTCTATTTTGAATTTTGAATTTAGTGATTTTGTAGTTTGTACATTTCAGTTGAAACATGTCTCTCTCTAAAGCATACCTGCTTAAATAGAAATAAAGACTAAAGGCTTCTCTCATATTATATGGTTCAGTCCCTCTTGTACTTTGCTTTATGCCCAGGTCCTTGAATGAACTCAGTGTAGTGAAGTTTCCACACCTTCAATTTGGAGAATTCTCTCTATGATAAAAGTTGTGTCTGCACATTCACCATCAAACATGAGAAAGTAACCCTCACACAAAGACATTGATGTTACTCGGGTCACTAAGTAGTTAGTAGTTAGTTGTGGGTTTTTGTTTTTGTTTTAATGGAACTACTTGTGTTTAAAATACAATATCCTTTGTCCATCTTTTTGGACTTCCCCTATATTTCAATAGAGGGACACAACCTTAGTGTTTTCTGTTCAGAAGGCATCCAAGTTTGCTGTGTGGACACTAGGGATGGTGAGAATGCATTTGCCAGCTTTGACTAAGTAGCTAACTTCACTTTTGCTTTTATGTCACACGGGGGATAGGAGTGGTAGAAGGCTAATGCGTTTTTCCCCACTGTGTATTCCAAATTTAAGAGCAAGAGGAAGAGAGTAAGATTAATTAATGTCAAATCAGACCTCAGCTTTGTGCTTTCAGATAGAGGTCAAGCACAAAGTGAAAATCAACACCATAATTTCACAATTTGGGACTCACATATTTCAACCATTTCTAAAGTAAAACAAATTTTGTGGGTGTTAGATTTATTGATCATTGAGAGAGTCTCTTACATTTAAACTGTAATTGGATATGTTTTGGGTTTTCAAAAACCATGATTTTCAGGAACTATGTTCTAATGGATGTAGATATAAAGGATAGAGAAAAAAAAAAGTAGCTAAATTATTCCAGATAATGAAAAGCAAGAGAAAATTTGCAGTGGTTTGGTTTATTACATTAAAGTGGGGGGAAAAACCCCATATTTTCAAAGTGTTGCATAGACAAAAATGAACACAATAGTCAATTACTAAAGAGTGTGGATGTTAAGAGAATTAACACACACACTAAAATTTGGACTTTATTACGAAGAAATCACACCAACTACGTAAAGATGTACATATACAGAAGACTGTGTGCTGGTCCCATACATATACTGGGGTAATTAAGTAAAGTTAAGTGTAGATATACACATTGGTTATCCACTGTGCTCCTCCTCCTATATGACAAAAAGACTGTGCGTTTGCAGGAGAGCCAGCCAGGCAGCCAGCCAGCTGCCAGCACTTTCTGTCCGGATCATTAGCGCAGCAAGAGAAGGAAATTCTGTCCTCAGGATTAGGATTTCCTCATAAGCAACAGCATATACCAAGGAGGGGAATGGAGCCATGACTGATTTTGAAGAACTGACTTGGCCTGAGCCAGTGGTTGAAGCAGTGAGTCACCCATGCCCAGGAATTCTTAGGCTCAAGTTAATCTTGTTATACTCATAGAGTCTTCGGGCGATTCACGACTTCAGGAGATCGAGACCATCCTGACCAACATGGTGAAACCCTGTCTCTACTAAAAATACAAAAATTAGCCGGGCGTGGTGGCATTTGCCTGTAGTCCCAGCTACTTGGGAGGCTGGGGCAGGAGAATCATTTGAACCCAGGAGGCGGAGGTTGCAGTGAGCTGAGATCGCGCCATTGCACTCCATCCTGGCAACAGAGCAAGCCCGCGTCTATGAGCAAGCAAACAAACCAACAAACAAAATTGTTGGTGTTCCTCCTGCACAAATCCCTCCCAAACATCTTTGCAGGATTTCTCCCAAATTGCAGTAATTTGACCCACATGGCTCTGCTCCTAAGGACTGGTTTCATGCCTGTTGTATGCCTTTCCCATTACAGTGCCATTGGGGAAGGAGGAGGCCTTGGAGGGGAGCGCTCTCTCCTTTCTGGTGCCTGCATGTCTCTCTCTCTCTCTGTATCTGTCTCTGCCTCTGTCTTGTCTGGCTGTCTGTCTCAAACCACACAGCCCTTTTATTTTTCTGCTTTTCTCGGTCTCTTTTTTTTTCAGTCTTTTCTTTCTTAGTGTAAGCACTGACTCTTTCTCCTTAAGTTCTTTCTATCCTGCCCAGTTTGATCTAATTTTATTATTACTATTATTATTATTATCATTATTATTATTTAACTTCTTGATGCCTTCTCCCTACCTGTATGCAATAGATTCCCTGGGAGGATCATTGTTTCCCAGTCTTTCCATTTGTATATACACATGGTTTCCTAAACATATATGTTTAGGAAATAAAATAATATAATAATAGAAGTATAAATGTATAATAAAAGTGTGTGTGTATATATATATTATATATATATATAGACAGCCCTACATTGACAGCAGTCATTTCCTGTAGCCAGCAGTTTATATTAGTTAATAAGTATTTCCCAGGTAAATCCACAGTGTCCTTTGATATGAGATTTCCCCACATATGTTTTCTGAAGTTAAACGCATCAGCTACATCTACTGTCAATTTTGTTATTGTGGGTTGATACAACAAAATCTTGGATCAAAGCACATTTATTAAGCCTCTGCTGTGTGTTCAGCATTTGAGGAGGCTCCATGGAGGGTGCAGAGATGAGAGGAGCTCCCAGGTCCCCAGTGTTGGGGAGGAGCAGGGGAGATGTGCACAGGCAGCAGAGATCTCAGGTTCTCCAGGTCTCTTTGGCCACATCTGTGTCAGGTTAGTATGAAAAAGAAGGTTACATTAACTTTAACATGTTTAAATACTTTTCAAAATTCTGAAGATACCAAAGAGATGAAAGAAGGTGTTCCAATCTCTCAGCTTTAAAAATAGAGCATAATGGCCGGGCGCAGTGGCTCAAGCCTGTAATCCCAGCACTTTGGGAGGCCGAGACGGGCGGATCACAAGGTCAGGAGATCGAGACCATCCTGGCTAACACGGTGAAACCCCGTCTCTACTAAAAAATACAAAAAACTAGCCGGGCGAGGTGGCGGGCGCCTGTAGTCCCAGCTACTCGGGAGGCTGAGGCAGGAGAATGGCGGGAACCCGGGAGGCGGAGCTTGCAGTGAGCTGAGATCCGGCCACTGCACTCCAGCCTGGGCGGCAGAGCGAGACTCTGTCTCAAAAAAAAAACAAAAAACAAAAAACAAAAAACAAAAAAAAAAATAGAGCATAATAACATGGAAGCCTGAATTCCCCAAGTTCAACAGGTGCTGTGGTCCGAATATGGTTCCTCCTCACTGAAGCTCATGTTGAATCTTGGTCACCAATGTAGGTGTGTTGGTTTAAAGGTGGTGGGAACTTTAGGAGGTGCTTGGGTCATGAGGTATTTACGGTCATGGATGGATTAATGCCATCTGAAAAGAGTGAGTTCTCACTTTTGAGGGACTGTATTAGTTACTATGAGAGCGGGTGGCTATAAAGTTTGGTCGCTCTTTGTGTTTTGTCTTTTGCACCTGCTCACTCATAGATGTGCTCTCACCACGTGATGCTGTCTACCATATTATGATGCAGTCCAGATGGGGCTGCCCAGTCTTGGACTTCCCAGCCTCAAGAACTGTGAGCTACATAAACATTTTCTTTATAAATTACCCAGTCTCAGGTATACTGTTATAACCACAGAAAATGAACCAAGACAACAGGTCTGTCTCTCCCAAGAACACCAGGAGTTTAGGCTATACTAATACAGGGCCTCTCAGATGAGTATGGTTTTTTATAGACTTTGATCAGCAAATGGCTTTCCACTGTGTAAAACTCTTATAGCAGCTAAGAGCAAGATGGCTTGGGCCCTGGGGATTGCAGCAACAACCTTAATTTCTTGCCATCATTTTCTCCCTAGGGCATATAATACTAGAGTAGCTGGGTCAGGGTGGATCCATGCCCAGAAAGAGGATGCAGCATCATCCATTTCCCCAGTCCTACCTCCCTCAGGATAGATTCCTTCCAGAAGCCTTGCCGTCTCTCTGTTAATTCCCTTTGCTTGGCTTCTCTCCTCCAACTGGGAAAATACAAATGATGGCATGGATTAAGCTTTTTCTCCAACTTGTCCTTCCCCATGTCCTCATTAGTGGATGTAAATTCAGTCATGGGTCACTTATGGAGGGGGGCGCATTCTGAGCGGTCCACCCTTAGGTGATCTTGGCATTGTGTGAACATCATAGAGTGGACTTACACAGACCTACATGGTGTAGCCTAGTACACACCTAGGCTTCATGGTACAGCCTGTTGCTCCTAGACTGCAAACCTGTACAGCATGTGAATGTACTGAATACTATAGGAAATTGTAAGACATTGGCAAGTCTTTGTGTATCTAAACATAGAAAAAGTACAGTAAAAATACAGTATTATAATGTCATAAAACTACCATAGTATATGCAGTCCATTGTTGAGCAGAACATTGTTATGCAGTTCTGTATATTCAGTGTATCTATATGTCAAATATAGCTCAGCTTGGTCTCGGCTTAAATCCTACTAAGGCAAATAAAGTATTTTAAGAGATAAGAAAAGGGAAAAAATTCCTTTTTTGGATATGGAGAAGTATCTATGAGGGGCCATCAACTCAAAGCTTATTATGGTGGTGGAAGGCACCACTGGGAGGTTGAGTGACTAATTTCAGGTGCTGACACCACACCACAAACACTGCCAAATCAGTCTTTGTAGTCCTTCATTCCCCGTCCTTTAAAAAGGGATACATCGGAATGATAGTAATATTTATCTCATGTGATTCTTATCTCATGTTACAAAATGACAACAACAGTTCTTGGAACATTGTTAATATACATAATCCTAGGTAGGCAATGAAGAGTTAACAGATTTTACAGGTAGAGGTGTGGGAATGACGTTTCAGGGGGAAAAACCAGGATATGAGAAAGAGATACAAAGATAGGAAAATGTGTAGTGCATTTGTAGAAAGGGATACTGTGCTGTTTCTGGTGCATTATGGGGTGTGTGTGTGTGTGTGTGTGTGTGTGTGTGTGTGTGTGTCGTGTGTCTGTTTGGAATAAGGCAATATACACATATGTATAGATGTATAGCATTGATTTAAGTTAGTCAAATACCAGTCTGTAGAATTCTTCATCCCAATTTTTAATTTTGTTTACAAGCATAACTAGGGGTTCCAGCCTATCACAATTACTGCAGTTTCTTACTGCTGCTACTAATAGTGCGATTAGCAGTGCTATTATTATGATTAACTGCCTCTACTGAGCTCTCATTACACGCTAGCCACATGCCAAGAGTGTCCATCACACGAAATTCTTCAAGTGCCCTCCTATCTTCACTTTACATATATGAAAACTAACTACACTGAGGTGAAGTAAACCAGCTACATGTATTAGTCATTTTTTTGCTGTGTAATAAATTACTACCAGTGTAGTGGCTTCAAACAACACCCATTTATGATCTCATAATTTCTGTGAGTCAGGTCCCACATTTCCACAGGTCTGACCTGCAGACATTGTGGGCAGTGCTTAACTGCGTCCTCCAATCAGGGTCTCACAAGGATGGATCAAGACATTAATTGGGCCGTGTTCCTTTCTGCTGTTTGGGATTCTTTTTTCTTTTCTTTTTTTTTTTTTTTTGAGACGGAGTCTCGCTCTGTCGCCCAGGCTGGAGTGCAGTGGCCGGATCTCAGCTCACTGCAAGCTCCGCCTCCCGGGTTCACGCCATTCTCCTGCCTCAGCCTCCCGAGTAGCTGGGACTACAGGCGCCCGCCACCTCGCCCGGCTAAGTTTTTGAGGTCAGGAGATCGAGACCATCCTGGGATTCTTTTTTCACACGGACATGATTGTTGGCAGAATTCATTCCCTGAAGTTGTAGGACTGAATCCCAGCTTTCTTGCTGGCTGTCAGGCGCGGTTGCTTTCAGTTCCTTGAGGCTCTGACATGTGGGACTCTCGACATGGTAGTTCACATCTTCAAAGCAGTCAGAAGCTCTGTCTCCATATCTTTGTTTCCACAAGATCTGGACTGTTTTTTAATGGGAGCTTCTCTGATTGGGTCAGGCCGACCCAGGGTATCTCCTTTTGGATTAACTCAAAAATCAACTAATTTCAGACCTTTTGCACATCTGCAAAAATCCTTTATCTTTGCTATTTAATATAACCTACTAATAGGATATCTGATCATTTTTACAGGTGCCACCTGCACTCAAGGGGAGAGGGTTACACAGGACATGTATATCAGGGGACTGGAATTTTGGGGATTGTCATAGAATTCTGCCTCCTATGTTGTCCAAGGTTGTAAAACTAAAAGGTCATTATTCAAACCAAAACGAATGTTTTACCTGTAAAACATTGCATCAGATCTACTTTTATCTCTTTCATTCTTTGTATCTTATCCTCCAACTGGTACATCATCTTAGAAAGTGTATTAACTGTTAGATAAGATTATGTATGATTGAATTAGTGTCTGAATTCTCTATACCTTTAATGTTCTGTTGATTCTTTTGAAAATCCTTTCTTTTAAAGGATTATGTCCTTGTCAAACCCAGACTGCAAAGTGATAAAGCAAAGACATCATCTTACATTTTTTCCAATTAATTTGCATCTGCTAAAAATCTTTTTCTGAACTTACTGAGTTTGACCTGAATATTTGCATCTCCCCTCTTCTGCCCACTAGTATTCTACTGTAAGCTTCATACATTTTTCAATCATCTTATTTTGAGTAATGAAATAATGGCAGAGATGCATAGTCTGTGTCAAATTATGGCTTGGGAGACTGAGGTATTTGGCTGACGATTTTGGAGCAGTTGAGCCTAGCTCTGGCCGTGCCACTGTGGCATCATGGGAATGTTCAGAGTTCTCTGCTGCTCCAAATTTAATTGAAATCCATGAATTACTGAATAAAGCACGCTTATATGAAGAGTTTAATAGCTTTGGTTTAAGATAGCAAAGTGAGAAACCAGGGCTTCTGGAATACCTTAATACTTTTCATAGTCCAGTAAATTTCATTCATCAGCCAGGTTACTGTCACAGCAATGACACATATACTCAGTGACAAACAGACCAACTGAAGAAGGTCTATTTCATTTTGCTGCAAATTCAGTGTCATCAACTAGCAGCAAATGCAAGATACTGAACTGGGCACTAGGACTGAGGTGAAGAAGGAGGAAAAGAAATAATTCTTTACTCACTAAATGAATACACATCCTGGGAAGAAACATAGGCAGAATATGCATTTTTGTGCATTGGTCTTAAAAAAGAAACTATGCCAGCAGGAACCAATCTTCCACACCAAAGCATTGTGATATCATGAGGGAAGATTTTCTAACAAGGCATCAGATTGGTTATATTACCATTCTTCTCTCTTTACTCATCTAACTCTTTGAAAATAAACACTCACCAGAGAATGGCATAGCTGGCCAAAGCCATGCAGGATAATTTCACTCAATACATTCCATTTCAAGAGAAGAGTGGAGAGATGAATTGTAACGTTTATTGGAAACTTAGTCTGTATATGCCTGTTTCTTTCTCTGCAAATTCCTGCTGAAATCCATGGCTCTAAATTGCAGTCATTGGGTGAGTGTTGCCTTTTTGAATACTTTTCCCTGACGCCTGCCTGCCCCTCCCCTTGGCTGCGCCGTGAGTAGACCATTCTGTGTCCATGTGGAGTTCGGTTTCCTGACCTATGCCTTGAACTTTCATCTTGACTTTTTCTCATTGATTGATTTAGTCCCTCTTTTACAACTTGGTTACTGATTGGGTCTCTGATTTGAGAAACTACCTGTTGCGTTTTGCTCGCTGCGTAGGTGACAGATTCCTTCATACCTGCTTTGCTGACCTCTGCTTAGTACTTGAATCTTAACTTCTTACCCTTGCTTGAATTAGTCTCTCTTTTACGTTTATGTTGAAATTTTTTCCTTCATGAACTCTGGCTTTGCTGGGCTCATATTATACCTGAAGATTCCAGACTGTAGTTGCCTGTTTACTCCCTTGTTAGTTTCTTTTGCTATGCAGAAGTTCTTTAATTCTGCAGATTTAATTAGGTCCCTCTTGTCAATTTTTGCTTTTGTTGCGATTCCTTTTGAAGACTTAACCATACATGCTTTACCAAGGCCTATAATGGGAAGGGTATTTTCTAGGTTTTCTTCTAGGATTTTTATAGTTTGAAGTCTTACATTAAGTCTTTAATCCATATTGAGTTGATTTTTCTGTATGGTGGTAGGTATTTTTCTGTATAGGAATCCCCATACAGAAAAATTAACTCCAAGATGCATTGTCTTTAATCCATCTTGAATTTCATTCTTCTGTATATCTATAGCCTATTATCCCAGCACCATTTATTGAATAGGGAGTCTTTTCGCCATTGCTGATGAGACAATTTTAATATATGAGAGGATATTCACAGATGATAGGCAAATACTTACACCATGTTATATAAGGGTGTTGAGCACTGTTGGATTTTGGTGTCCATGGGA